>NC_068913.1:39959469-40262500 GCF_023091745.1 Budorcas taxicolor | reverse complement strand
AATATAGAATAATAAAATGAGTAGATACAATTTAAACTCACCACCAGGGCTTTAGATCTGTTGCTCAGAAGTTTTTCAATATCCCTGGCTGCAATTTCCACCAGCTGGCGTGCATTATTTGGCTCCACAGTATACAAATCTTGGTATTTCTCATAAATCTGTATGTAGAGGAAATAAAATTAGTAAGAACAATAATTGCTTATTTGGTTTCTGTCCTCTCATTAGAATGTATTTAAAACCATAAACAACTGATAAGAAAGACAAACCTGTTCCTTGCTTCATCTTCATCTTTTTAGAGTTCCAATGTGTTCAAAATATATATATATACATATACATGTATACATACATATACATATATTTATTTACATATACATATGTGCATATATGTGTGTATATACATATATATACATTTACATATGTTGATATATATATAAAGATCAATTAACTGTAAGACCACAAGCTCACCAAAACAGTATATCATGTTAAAAGGTTGTAAAACATCTTGTAACACAACAATTTGTGTGTGCAATTTTGCAAATTAAAGTTGTACCTCCAACCTCAAAGTGAAAAATTGAAAGTGAAAGTCGTATCCAACTCTTTGCCACCCCATGGACTATATAGTCCATGGAATTCTCCAGGCCAGAATACTGGAGTAGGTAGCTGTTCCCTTCTCCAGGGTATCTTTCTGACCCAGGAATTGAACTGGGGTATCCTGCATTGCAGGCAGATTCTTTACCAGCAACCTGGTATTTACTGCCTTCAGCGTTTTAAAGAAACAGGGAGGTTATTCTAGAAAATAGAAGAATTTAAGCATGGGACATCAAAACTGGAGGATGTGTGCACTGAACAAAAGTCGGGACAAGTGAATAAGATACTGCACTGAGGGAGACTCTCACCTTTTGCATCACTGAAGCTAAGATGTATGCTACTAAGCAGGCTTATAACCAAAAAGAGAAACACAGTGAATGAAGACCTTCCCCTCCTCAGGTTCATCCTGGTGGCACAGGGAGCTTCACATTTCACAGTGAAGAACAAGGTCACCGAGGTCTACATTAAAATTTGGTTGAAGCTGTAATAGTATAAGCATTTATATTATGAAACTGAATTTTTTTTAAAACTCACTGAATAAGACTATATTGGAAGTAACCTAGACAGCAAGAGAAAACAATTACATTTCTGGCTCACATCAGTATTTATGGAAGGATTTCCCTAGAGTAGCGTAAGATGCACCTGGTTTATCAAGCGTGTATACTCCTGGCAGGAAATAAAGATTAAAAGAAAAGTGGAGGGGGGGGTCAGGGAGGAGCACAAAGACAGTGACCTTGTCTGTGGCTGAAGGGCTGGGCTGAAAAGGAAATCCCTTATTCATCCAACAGATGGGTTGCACATGCATGACTAAACCATCTTCAAAGCCAGGGATTGGCAGGTTTTCACTGTCTTATGAGAAGTGAATCCAGGCACAAGCAGGAACCAGTTCAACCCTGCTTTTCACTGGCATAATGCCAGCATTCTGGTTACTACCAACAGGTTCTACAGCTTGGTCCCAGCTGACCCATGGATGCTGCTGGTAAACATGGGTTTCAAAAGGAGCAATATACATTGGCTAACATTTATTTTTTGAAGTGTGTTGGTTTCACATGAAGTTTCATAGTTTTAAGTGCTTTAAAATAAGTCAACATTTTAATTAATAAGTTAAAATAATTAACTATAATAAAATTAATTATTTAATAAATATTTTTGAAGATTTAAATCAAACTTCTACTGCTAAAATTGTCATTTTTAAACCATGAGGCTTTTCCTCACACTTTGAATTTTGACCTTGTAGGTTCTCATCCCAATTATTCAAGACACAGAAATTTAGTCATATAAAATCCCACCAGTTAATGTCATTCAAGATTCCTGCACATAACTGGATTTTTTCTACTTTTTACTGATGGACAGATTATTGTGTCCTCTTTTTAAAGACCCAGGTTACCCATGAAGGACTCCCTCCAGTCCAAAGCTATCTCTTTTGTTTCAGCCTAAGACCTCATCCAGGAACATGAACTCCTAAACAGATTGATTTGAGGTACAAACAGATAAAACTCAAAATCACTTTAATTGATCAAGGATATTTAGTTCTTTGCAGAAAAACCAATATGACTAATTGCTGTGAAAGGCAGGTGTGCTTTGTATCATGAATATATTGTTCATTTATGTATAAAGTCTAACCTCCTTCCTGTGGTATTCAGACTCTAATAGAATTGAAAGTTGGTAAAGATTAGTTCAGAACACAGTCTCTACTTCATATTATGTACTACAGCTAATGGCAATTATAGTCACTATCTAGGTATGTCAGACATATTAAATGCTATAAAGGATGAATGAATTATAAGTAAGAAAAAACTAGTTCAAGTATATATATATATTTTTTCTCAAACAGAGAATATTATCTCAAGTTCAACTTATACAGTAATTTTTAAAAGCTTAGGAAATAAAAAATAAGATCCAGAATGCAAATAAACTTTAATAACTAAAGTCAAGGAAGCTTAAGTCTAGAGTCCCAATGTAAATGCCCTGCCATACATTTTTAGGTATAATACCACATTTCAAATGTTCTCATTGTAACAAAACATGAATTAGAATCATGTAACAGACACCATCAAAAGAAGTGGACTTTGCTTCTGGTTTCAAAGAATGTAATCTTGTTTTTGTTGTTGCATGAGATATTGCAATGGCTCTCAAACAGAGAGAGCCTGGTGCATGTTTAGTGAACAATTTTCAGAGTAGAAGGTTTCACATGGATTTTTAAGATATTATATTTCCATAACTTACAGGTATTTACAATTCCTTCCACCACTAAAATAAACCACATTTCTATAATATTTAACATGCTAACTTGAATATTTTAAAGTATCTTAAACATCTTTTTTTCTTCTTCCTAGTTTTTTCTTTTCCTTTATAAAAAAATAATTATCTGCTTTACCACTTTATCCAATGTCTTTCCTGACAGAAAAACAGCATGATGGGAATAACATGAGTTTCTGGCACCAGACAGAGCTACATTCAAATCACATGTCAGCTCCTCACATGCTATGTGACACTGGCTTCTGTTTCTTCTACTAGAAAGAATGGAGCACATAAAGAGAATTCAAGACAGGATCATTTTCCTCCTGACCGATAACACTAACATGCTTTTAATTTTTTCCATAGTTCAAACCTTCATACTGCTACCCTTGACACTAGTCTTGAAAAAAAGAATATTTGTCATCTTGTACATTCTTTCCTTCTCATCATCTTAACTAGCTGGTTTTAATATTCTTTCACTACAAAACTCACAGGCCAAGATTTGCTGTGATAACAGAAACCATGGTTTCCCTACCTTTTTCACTGAAAATGTCTATTGAGTCTCTTTAAGCCATGGTTCAGCGATAATTTTCAGAATAATACATTTAAAAATAACTCACCTGTAATTATCTAAAAAGTAACATCACTCACTGACACAATCTCTAAATAAACATAACTAATGAAATGTTTCAGAAATCATAATATTAGTATCATACCATGGAATTATACCATGAAATACAGTAATTCCCCTACATATAAATGAACTCCCTTCTGAGAGCATGTTCATAAGTCCAAATAGCTCGTAAGTCCAACTAGCTCGTAAGCCCAACAAAGTTAGCGAAGGTACCCAACTAACACAATCGGCTACATACTGCTGCTTTTACATTTGCTTTCAGGTATCCTGGGCTTGAAATAAAGATACTGTACTACTGTACTATACTATAAAGTACACAAAAGCACAAACACCTAGAGAGGATGCATGCATGGAATGAAGGATTTCACACATGTGAATTAAGGTGATTCAATCTCATGTGACTGAACATGAGAATGCACTTTTGCATCTTTGAAAGTTTCATCTCGCAGGTTCATATGTAGGCTGCGCTGTGCTTAGTCCCTCAGTCCTGTCCAACTCTTTGCGACCCCGTGGACTGTAGTCTACCAGGCTCCTCCGTCCATTGAATTTTCCAGGCAAGAGTACTGGAGTGGGTTGCTGTTTCCTTCTCCAGGGCATCTTTCCAACCCAGGGATCAAACCTGGATCTCCCACATTGCTGGCAGACACTTTACCATCTGAGCCACCCAGGAAGCCAAAATCGTCCATGACTTTCAATTAATCATTTTATTACTGGGAACAGTGGGTGTCAGGCTTCAGAATGTAAGCATGGAGACACTTTAAGTCCCATTTCACATTGCTCAGGAGCAAACCACTCCCCAGAGCAGAAGGAAATGAAATCCTAATGTATCATAGTTACACAAAGGGAATCTGAATGCCACTCTCTATCTGGGACATCTCTTTATTTCAGCAGGATGTGCAGAAATATTCATAGCAAAGCCTCTTGGGATGAACAAATAAGGAAGCTGGAAATTAAGGATAATAATCTCTTCTAGGAGATGACCTTGGTATGAGTTCAAGGGGATCCGAACGCAGACTGAATGGTCAGTGGGAAGCAGAGGTCCAGCTGAAGAATATTGGTGAAAACTATCTGGAAAGATTGACCATGTTCTTAGTACCAATAACATTAATATTCATGTCAACACAACAAAAGACAGTAAATACATCAGATATCTTATCATGTCAGTTTCCCTTGTACCCAGAGGCCCAGGAGAAAAGTCAAGAAAATCAGAGAATACTGAAAGGGAGTTGGAACTCTGAATTAACTGAATATAAAACTGATCACAAAAGACTGTTTTAAACTGAAAGAGCCTAACCTTGAAATTGTGAGAATAATTTTTCCCCCATTCTGGGAGAAAGAATGGCAGCTCAGTTAAGTCTTTGTTGGCAGTAAGTTAAGTTCCCTAAAGATAAACATAGTCAAATGTCTGCATAGTAAATCAAAATATGTACATTTTGATAGCTCCTTCAATAGTTGTACATTTACTTCCCTCCATTGGAACTTGTCCTGGACAAGCCATCAAGACCTCTGCCATCTTTCTGAGGGAAGTATTCCCTTGGAAGTCACTGATGAAACAGGAGCCAGGGGAGTTTCCTTACAAATGGGTAGCAATATTTTAATGTAAGACCTTGCCATTGGCCCCTGTCTAATAGCATCAGGACATATCAGACCTAAAAAATATAAATAAATAAAAACAAAGGAGAAAAGGAAAGATATATTCATTTGAATGCAGAGTTCCAAAGAGTAGCAAGGATAGATAAGAAAGCCTTACTCAGTGATCAATGAAAAGAAATAGAGGAAAACAACAGAATGGGAAAGACCAGAGATCTCTTCAAGACAATTAGAGATACAAAGAGAACAATTCATGCAAACATGGGCACAATAAAGGACAGAAATGGTATGGACCTACAGAAGCAGAAAATATTAAGAAGAGGTGGCAAGAATACACAGAACAATACAAAAAAGATCTCTGTGACTCAGATAATCACAATGTTGTGATCACTCATCTAGAGCAAAACATTCTAGAATGAGAAGTCAAGTGGGCCTTAGGAAGCATCACTATGAACAAAGCTAGTGGAAGTGACAGAATCCCAGTTGAGCTGTTTCAAATTCTCAAAGATGATGCTATTAAAGTGCAGCACTCAATATGCCAGCAAATTTGGAAAACTCAGCAGTGACCACAGGACTGGAAAAGGTCAGTTTTCATTCCAATCCCAAAGAAAGGCAATGCCAAACAATGCTCAAACTACTGCACAACTGCACTCATCTCACTCGCTAGTAATGTTCAAAATTCTCCAAGCCAGGTTTCAGCAATACGTGAACCATGAACTTTCAGATGTTCAAGCTGGTTTTAGAAAAGGCAGAGGAACCAGAGATCAAATAGCCAATATCTGCTGGATCATGGAAAAAGCAAGAGAGTTCCAGAAAAACATCTATTTCTGTTTTATTGACTATGCCAAAGCCTTTGACTGTGTGGATCACAATAAACTATGGAAAATTCTGAAAGAGATGGGAATGCCACACCACCTTGCCTGCCTCCTGAGAAATCTGTATCCAGGTCAAGAAGCAACAGTTACAACCAGACATGGAACAACAGACTGGTACCACATTGGAAAAGGAGTACATCAAGGCTATATATTGTCACCCTGCTTTTTTAACTTATATGCAGAGTACATCATGTGAAATGCTGGGCTGGATGAAACATAAGCTGGAATCAAGATTGCCGGGAGAAATATCAGTAACCTCAGATATGTAGATGACGCCACTATTACGGCAGAAAGTGAAGAGGAACTAAAGAACCTCTTGATGAAAATGAAAGAGAAGAGTGAAAAGGTTGGCTTAAAACTCAACATTCAAAAAATGAAGATCATGACATCTGGTCCCATCACTTCATGGCAAATAGATGGGGCAACAGTAGAAACAGTGACAGACTTTATTTTCTTGGGCTCCAAAATCCACTTTCTCTTTTCACTTTCATGCACTGGAGAAGAAAATGGCAACCCACTCCAGTGTTCTTGCCTGGAGAATCCCAGGGATGGCAGAGCCTGGTGGGCTGCCGTCTATGGGGTTGCACAGAGTCAGACACGACTGAAGAGACTTAGCAGCAGCAGCAGCATGGTATGTAAAGTAATGACTTCCCAAAGATAAACACATCCTTATCTCTAGAACCTGTGAATATTTTGTTACATGGCAAAGAGGAATTAATTTTGTAGATGAAGTTTTGGTAATCAGTTGCATTTAAAGAGATTATCCTGGATTGTCCTGGAGAGTCCAATGTGTTCACAAAGATCCTTAAAAACAGAAGAGGAAAACGCAACCATGCAAGAGAAAAGCAAATGGATGATAACGTGAGAAGAAATTATCATGTGTTGCTGGCTTTGAAGGGTGAGGAAAATGGACCATGAGGCAAGGAAAGGACTTCTCATCCACAGCATTGTTAAGATAATAAATGTGTTATGTCAATAAATTTAGAGTAATTTGTCACACTCACAATAGAAAATGAACACAATGAGTTAGCAGTGGAGACAATGCTCAGCCTCAGGGGCTGTCTTGGCTCTAGACCTTCCCTCCCACTGCCCAAACTATCTTCCAAACGCCTTCAATTCTTGCTGAAAACCAGACTCTTCCTGAGTTCGCTTAAATGTGGTACCGTTATATTTCTTTTACATGTAGTTCTACAATAAATTCCCCAAGTGATTCACTCTACAAAAACTAAAAATGCTAAGAAGTATTTTTCTAAGTTGCGATTAACATTGTTTATTAAATACACTTTGAATGTCCATTTCATTAGTCATAAGACTCTCTTCACTGAAGAGAAATGAAGAGTCTTCATTTCACTGAAATGAAAAAATAAGCTCTACTGTGAAAATTGTACAGTTTCCATTAGACTTTATGAAATAATGAAGCTATCTCAGGACTCCCATTATAGCCTTCATAATTGTTTAGGAGCTTGAAAAGAAATATTAGAAAGAGGAGAAAAAATATAAAGAATAGATGACACACACTGTACAAAAACATATATGAATTAGGTGAATAAATGTGATTCTACCTCATAATAATGAAAGGTGGGGGTAAGAGAAAAAGTTAGAATATACACCCCACCATCATTCTAATTTCACTATCTTTATTGACTAAATTCATATATCTTCAATACTGATGCAGGCAGGAAAAGAGGTTCACTACCCCCTCGACGGCTTTAGATAATCATAAAATCAATTTCATTTACTTTTAGTTGAATTCTGCAGTTTGGGATTTTTTTTTTCCCTTTGTAATAGTGTTCTGTGGGCTTCTGAATTACCTGTTTCCTAACAACTTAAGAACATCTTGTTTCTTAAAAGATGCAGTAAAACAAAAGTATGATATAATTGTTTTTCTTGGTCACTCTCAAAGATGAAAGTTCCCTTGAGAAATTTTTACAATTCAAAGGTACAGTCTTCCTTTAAATCTATTATAAATCTCATCATCATCTAAGCTGGTCAGCAGAGAGAGACATTAAGATATGTGAAGAGTCCTTCATCTAAGGTAAAGAGTAACTACTGACACCAAATCTGAATTGATGTTGGAATATATTTTATCAAAACCAAACAAAACCTTCTTCCTTCCTCCATTGAAAACCAGCTGAATTTTAAAAGGTGAAGTATGCCAAAAAAAATATGATTTCCTAATTAACCCCCTAAACTATTCAAACTCTTCCCTCTTGATTTAAAAAGCAAATAGTGCAATCTCGAACAAAAGTCAAGCTTTTAAAATGTGTTGCATCAGCTAACACAACTGGGTAAAAAAAATGAATGCCAACATCAACTGTATATTAATCCAATAGCATTTGCATAAAATTATGAAGATGTAAGCATTCATAAGATGAAAGAATATGTTAATATCATTAAAAGAATCAGATTTGATTGTCTACAACTTCATTTTAAGTAAATTACAGTTCCTTTTTTCTTTCGATAACCTAGTTTTCTGAAATAGGATACTGCCTTTGAAATTTTTACAGCTTCAGTTCTCTGTATTTTTGCTCCCTTTGAGCATATGCAAACATCATTAACATGTAAGTATCATGTTTATTATGTATTTCTTACTTCTTTTAGTCACAATGTTAGTATCAAGAGGACAGATTTTTGTCCATTTTGTTCACTGGTTCAGCCCAGCACATAGTATAGTGCCTGGCATATAGCAGGCACTCAATAAATACTGATGACATGAATCAGTGAATGGACACTGATACTGCCACTATGTCAGGCTTTTCTAACAATGTGAATGCTTATTTAACAAAGTCTTCCTTATATTTTAAAAATGCATATCTATTTTGAACCCCCCAAAAAGGCTACATAAGGTGTTTTGCAGTTATATAATGAAATAAAAACAACACCTAAATGATAATAAATCACCTAAATGATAAAAACACCTAAATGACAAATAAGGTATTGATCAATATGAGGAAGAGTATTATTACAATTCCATTGAAGAGGTACAGAAAATTTGGCTATCAAAATTCAAAGAAAAGATTACATGGATTGTGACAGTCAAAAGATGGTATTACAGCCATGTTTTAGAGGAAATATGCATTAATAGGAAAGAAAGATATCCGAATGAATGTGATGTAAGGAATTATTGGACAATATTGAAAGGCAAACTGGAACACTATAAGGAAAAGCTTTAAAATTCAGGATATTGGTTTGTATTTTACTGTGTAGTCAAGTCCAAGCTATTTTAAACTGATTCCTAGAACGTCTAGTGCCCATTATAACAATTCATACATAGGAAGAATTCATAGGCTTATTTATTATAAACATGATCCAAATACTTATACATACATGTGTATATAAACATTCATGTTAATCATGTACATACACACACATATGGATAAATACACATATACAATACGTCGTGTTCTCACTTCTACCGTGCATGTTTTTCCTGTCATAATTACATCAAACAGGTGCTCTACAATCAGACACCAGAGTTTGATAATATTTTCCCTACTTCTGATATTCGTTCCATTTGATACGACACAGTGTCTTAGCTGGGACAGGAACACATTTCAACTGGGACATTACTTTGAGGAAGAATATTAAGAAAGAAGTCAGAGTTAGTGACTCTTCTACAGCATACACTCCTTCTTGCCCTAATTCCTAGTAACAAGAATTTTATGGTGACACTTTTGAGCAATATATTTAAAAACGTAAGAAAGACTAGAATAAGTAACAACCATAAATATGCCTGTTCACCTTCTCCATACTACACATAGGAATAGGTGACTATTTTCAACAAAAAATACAAGTGAAATACTAGGGGTCGTTTCTGGAATAAGGAAAACAACTCTAACAAAGACTGAGATGAGCATGAAAAAGATCCGGATCAAGAATTCTTCAGCTTTTAGGTTGGAGACATCGCCCACATATGGTAAGTTTTAAGTTTCTCTTAGAATACTTAAAATTAAAACAAGAAAAATATTAAGATATGTATAAAACCTACCTACTTAAGTCTTGTTTGTTTTTGATTCCAGAAATAACTTGTTAAACTATTCTGTTTCCCTTTGAATGTCTGGAGGTATATACGAATTGTGTATGTGTTCTGACCAGAAAATTCAAATGTAATTAAAAGAGAATATATTAGATTTTATAAAAACTAAATTTAAAAAATAATTAACCATAGGCTGAGTGAGAGGCTCTTTTAATATCCCTAACCTTAAACGACCTAAATTCATTTCACTGCCAACAAAAGAATTTTGAAGAGGAGCAGAGTTTAATTTGCCCTTAAACATAATACTTTATTAACAAACAGCTTTTGGAAAGTAAAACTGCTGGCCAGAGATGCTGAGATCCAATTTTTACAACTTTATATTCATTTAAAGAATTCTGGGAGATTTCTCCCTGCCTTAAATTCTTCAGTCCTTCTAGAGCGGTTTTGCAAACTCAGCACTGCACCCTGGACATTTTTACTAAATAAGTCTGTTGCGGGGTGGCGTCCTGTGCATTATGGGCTGTTTAGTAGCATCCTCAGTCTCCACACTAGATGCCTATAGCACTCACCCCTCCCCCGCCCCTGGCTATGACAATCACAAATGTTTCCAAGCATTGACAAATGTCTCCTGGGGGACAAAACTGCCCCTGGCTGAGAACCACTGCTCTAGATATAAAGACATTACTGACAGCCGTCTTTAGGGGGAAAAAAGGTAGCAGCAGTAGCTCTGTGTTGCATATTCAGTGTGCAGCAGTAAATCATTGTCTTTTATACCATTCATCTTCATTCTGGAGAAGAAGCCAACACTTGGCTACAACACTTATGAGCTTTTAGTTTTCCTCTCTTTGTGCAGCTCATAGACAAGCAAAGAACACAACTACTATACATTACTCTCTCTGTAATTATTATTACCAAGTCATTTGACTGCTATGTGGAGAAACAATAACAAATCATTCATCCTTCAAGTACAGCATAATTTAAAGTATTAATTACTGACTGACAATGGAACAGGTTTGTAAGGTAGAAAACATCTGTAATAATCCTTCACTGTTCATGTGTGTGAAACAACAGTACTTGAAAATCTGTTAATAAAATATTGAAAGTCACTTTAAGATTAGAAATTCCCTTAACTGTATTCTGTATCTTTGAAAATGAAGGTAATTAACTACAGTCTTAAAAAAAGAAAATAGTGTCTTACTTTAAAATTTCCAATACTTAGTTGGGTAAAGGGGGTCCACAATCTCTACTGATAATATAGTCTATAGTCAAATAGAGTTCTTTCTCCTAAGAGAAAAAAAGTGTTTCACTCCTAAAATCGTAATAATCTCAGGTTGCTGACATGCAATGGTAACTGATTTAATTACAACACGTCATCATTGAGGAAATAAGGCAAATCTACATAAAACCAGGACATATGAAACAAAAATAAATAGCTTTGCTTAAAAAGTAATTATATTACCTTTATAATCATTATACTGCCTTTATAAAGTAATTATAAATATATAAAGTATATTGCTTTTACAAAGTAATACAAAGCTACATTTTTAAAAGTAATAAGAATTTAACTTCTTCACAGCATCTACTATTGTTTCCACATCTCATGTTACTTTTCCTTTTACCCCTGTAATATTTCTATAAGCAAGGGAGAATATTACTATCTGCCTCACTGGACAAGCAGGAAAAGAGAAATCTAGCATCATGCTACTACTTAACAGACGGAGAGCAGAGAAGAAGATTCCCCAGTCCTGTTGTTGCCTAGTCACAATAACCAATGATTGATTGTATTCTGATTCTAGAAAATATTTTATTTACATAAAGATGACATGACCACAGTGTCAGAGCATCAGTCTGTTAATCCCGTAAGTAACTAATGAAAATAAATTTTTCACTTAAAACAGTTATGTAAATACTAACTTAATTAAGAGTTCTGAATGTTCAATATTTAGACACATTTCATATTTACATTTTTGAGAGCATATTAAAATATGAAAATATTAATTTCAACATAACTTTAAATCACAAAATCATAACAGTGAATCAAAAGCCAGGAAATTCTATGATAATGCCTTTGCAGCCTGAGTCTACTTCAATAATAAACTTCCAGGAAAAATTAATCAGTAAGCTTCTTAAATGTGTTTGCACATTCTAGCCTAACATGTTAGAAATCCAGACAGAATTTACTTTTAAGAAGTATGTCGTATAAAAACAATGTGACAAGCATCATTTCAACTCTCTTAGATAACAAGAGGAACACAATAGTGTCTGTCAACAAAAAGTTGGATTTCCCTAACATCGTTCATTATAAGAAGACACAACACATTAGAACAGAAATAGAGGGGAAGTAGAGAGGAGTGTCCGATAATGGGGTAAAAATTTCAAAACGTACATATTGTTAACACTAGAGGAACAGCCACTGTACCTTACACTGACATAAGAGTCTGGGAGGCTTATAAAGCATCAAGTAAAGCTGCAAGAAAGACCAACATTATACGTTGGGGAGAAGAAATGCACAGGGAAGAAAAGGTAGCCTGGAATTCCTGTGATGTTCAAAGGCTAAAACGCCTCTCCTTTGAGCCATGGGGAGCAGAAGACACTGAGCAAGTTAGCCTTTACTGTTCCTGGGCCCCAGAGCTAGGACTAGGGTGAGACAACAAAATTTCAGGAGCCACTCACTCACTCTGAAGATCGTACAAGCTCTAGACTCTCAGGATGAGTGAGCCTCCCTAAATTCCCCACCCTGAGTGCATCATGTGCCCCATCTTGTTCCAGATTCTGCAAATCCCCCATCCCCACCCAGTCCCTGCCAGAAAAGACAGACCTTGTCATGAGGAGAAACTCTACCTCTTCCAAAATGCACCCTTCACACCTGCTTTCTAATACCAAATGTGTTCTGCTCAGGGATTAAAGTGAGTAAACAAAGACTTTTAAATAAGCAAGTGTAAGTGGTAACTATCAATCCCTTCCTTGGACTCCTAAAGGCAAAAGTAGAGGTGTGAAGAAAACTTTGCACAAAGGAGACAACAAAACTCCTGGATGACTGTGATTTACTTTACTGTTGGTGTTTGCTTTCCCCCAGGCAGAGGCAGTCAAGTGCAACAACTGAACATTTCTGACAGACAGCAGATTTCGCGTTCGTTTTAATATAATATTTTGTGGATTCAGAATCCCATCTTATAAAATCAACAATGGTTTCTAATCAATTTATTTTTAGAAATCTTTTAAATAAACCAAAATGTATTGTTATATAGCCAATTCATTTAGAATATCTGATCATTTAGATACTGGTTGAAATTTAGCTACACTTTTATCATTAAATGTTTTCTCAAATGAAATTCATTATTAAGTTTATTACATATTAAGTATTACTAAATTATCTTTAATATTTTACCATTTAAAAATATTAAATTTAATATTTTAATTTTTAATATATACTATCATTAACTATAGTATTAAATTATATATTACACAATGTTGAATGTTATTAAAGTATTAAATGAAAAAATGGTTGCTAGAGAATGTTTTATAAACTTTGTTCCCAAAAATATTAAGACAAAGAATATGCAAAGAATATTAAGACCACTTTTTTAAAATGTCATCTATTTATTAATATATGATTATCAGCTTCATTCACCAGCATGATAGTAAAATGTTTGTGTTTGTGTGTCTGTATATGAGTTTAAAAGTTATAAAATGTCTTCACTTTACTGAAAGAAATTAGAAAAGACATAAATGGAAAGATATCCTGTGTACATGGAAGAATTAATATTGTTAAATGACTATAGCACTGTGAAATGGAGTATTTCACAGTATTCAAATCAATAAACAAGGACATCACAGTCATCAGGAATTCCAGCCCTCAAATGTGAGTTTCTGAGCCCAGGAAGAACAATGCCATTGAGCTGCCACCACTCCTTACAATAAGCAAGGAACTAAGGATAGATATAATAAAATCAAAGGATGCTGACCCTAGATAGATGAGATACATACGAAAGGAATGGTTTCAGTAAGCCCAGACTCTTGTGTCTTCTCATAAACAGAAACGTACTAAATTCCTTAACTTGAGATATCTGGTTTTCCTTAATTAACAATAATCTTTTAATGGTCAAACTACCTGCTTTGTTACAAGTTTCTATAACCTAAATTCTACCTGCACCTCCTCAGAACAGTTCTCTCAAGTTCACCTGAGATGCTGTCTCCTGGTCTTGAATTTCTAAAAAACACCATTAAATAAAACATAACTCTCAACTTTTAATCTAAAAGTCACAATCTGTGACTATTTTTTAACTTAACACTACCCAAAGTAATCTTTAGATTCAACACAATCACCATTAAAATACCAAAGGCATTCTTTACAGAAGCAGAAGAAACAATCATAAAATGTGTGTGGAATCACAAAAGACCTCAAATGGCCAAATCCATTCTGAGAACAAAGAACATAACTAGAAGTATCACACTTTCTGCTTTCAAACTACACTACAAAGCTATGGTAGTGGGAAAAAAAAAAAAAAGTACAGAACTGGCATAAAATACATACACAGACCAGTGAAAGAGAATAAAGAGCCCAGAAGTGAATTCCAGTATTAGTGTTAACCATTCAGTTGAGTTACTTTTTGTGACCCTATGGACTATAACCCACCAGGCTCCTCTGTTCAAGGAATTCTCCAGGCAAGAATACTGGAGTGGGTTGCCATTCCCCTTTCCAGGTGATCTTCCCAACCCAGGGATCCAACATAGGTCTCCTGCACTGCAGGCAGATTCTTTACCATCTGAGCCAACAGGAAGCCCTAAAATTCCAGCACGTACAATCAACTAATATTCAACAAGAGAGCCAAGAATACCCAAGGGAGAAAGGATAGCCTCCTTGATGAATAATGCTGGTAAAACTGGAAAAACACAAGCCCAATACATAAATTGGACACCCATCACATACGACATGCAAAAACTGACTCATAATGGTTCAAAGACTCAAACGTAAGACTTCATACCATAAAAATCCTACAAGAAAACATAGGTGAGAAGCTCACTGATATTCTTTTGGCAGTGATTTTTTGGACAATGCCAAAAGCACAAACAAGTAAAGCAAAATCAACAAATGGTACTGTATCAAATGAAAAAGCTTCTGCAAAGCAAAAACAAAACAATTAACAAAATCAAAAGCTAGTCTACAGAACGGCAGAAAATTGGCAAACAGTCTCAAAATAAGTTAATTAGCAAAATATATAAAAATTAATACAACATAATAATAATAATAAAATGACCCAATGAAAAAAATTAGCCTCAGAAATAGAACCTTCCCCAAAGAGGTCATCAAAATGAGCACAGGCACATGAGAAGATGCCCAACATCACTAATCATCAGGGAATGCAAATAAAAACCACAAGATATCACTTCATATCTGTTACAATGGCTATCATCAAGTAGATGCTGGGAGAAATACCAATAATCTCAGATATGCAGACGACGAGGTCCACTCCATTCTGAAGGAGATCAACCCTGGGATTTCTTTGGAAGGAATGATGCTGAAGCTGAAGCTCCAGTACTTTGGCCACCTCATGAGAAGAGTTGACTCATTGGAAAAGACTCTGATGCTGGGAGGGATTGGGGGCAGGAGAAGAAGGGGACGGCCGAGGATGAGATGGCTGGATGGCATTACTGACTCGATGGATGCGAGTCTGAGTGAACTGCAGGAGATGGTGATGGACAGGGAGGCCAGGCCTGCTGCGATTCATGGGGTCGCAAAGAGTCGGACACGACTGAGCGACTGAACTGAACTGATGTAGATGACACCACCCTTATGGCTGAAACCAAAGAACTAAAGAGCCTCTTGATGAAAGTGAAAGAGGAGAGTGAAAAAAGTTGACTTAAAACTCAACATTCAGAAAATTAAGATCATGGCATCTGGTCCCATTGTTTCATGGGAAATACATGGGGAAACAGTGGAAAAAGTGACAGACTTTATTTTTGCTGGGCTTCAGAATCACTGCAGATGGTGATTGAAGCCATGAAATTAAAAGATGCTTACTCCTTGGAAGGAAAGTTATGACCAACCTAGACAGCACATTAAAAAGCAAAGACATTATTTTGTCAACAATGATCCATCTAGTCAAGGCTATGGTTTCTCCAGTAGTCATGTATGGATGTAAAAGTTGGATTATAAAGAAAGCTGAGTGGCAAAGAATTGATGCTTTTGAACTGTGGTGTTGGAGAAGACTCTTGAGAATCCCTTGGACTGTAAGATCCAACCAGTCCATCCTAAAGGAGATCAGTCCTGAATATTCACTGGAAGGACTGATGCTGAAGCTGAAATTCCAATATTTTGGCCACCTGATGAGAAGAGCTGACTCATTTGAAAAGTCCCTGATGCTGCAAAAGGTTGAAGGCGGGAGGAGAAGGGGACGACAGACGGTTGGATGGATGGCATCACCGACTCAGAGGACATGAGTCTGAGTAAACTCCGGGAGTTGGTGATGGACAAGGAGGCCTGGCATGCTCCAGTCCATACAGTCGCAAATAGTCAGACACAACTGAGCAACTGAACTGAAGTCCTGACACATATTGGTGAAAAGGTAATCTTCATACCCGTGGGGTAGTATGTTAGTTCAAATACTATGGAAAACCATATGGATGGAAGTGTCTCAATAAGTTAAAAATAGATCTACTATATGGTCCAGCAATTCTACTTCTGGGAAGAAACCCAAAGTAAAGAACACAAAAGTTGGATGAGACATATGTACCTTCATGTATACTGCAGCACTATTCATCACAGCCAAGAAATAAAAACAACCCAAATGCCGATGAGTGAATACAAAAGATGTGGTATATAGACAATAAAATATTGTATTTCAAGCCATGAAAAAGGAGGATATTCTGCCATTTTCAACAACATGGATGGATCCTGAGCACATTATATTAAGTGATACAAGCCAGAGAAAGACAAGTACTACAGGGAGATCCAACCAGTCCATCCTAAAGGAAATCAGTACTGAATAGTACTCTTGCCTGGAAACTGGTAGGCTGCAGTCCATGGGGTTGCTAGGAGTCAGACACGACTGAGCGACTTCACTTTCACTTTTCACTTTCATGCATTGGAGAAGGAAATGGCAACCCACTCCAGTGTTCTTGCCTGGAGAAAACCAGGGATGGGGGAGCCTGGTGGGCTGCCATCTATGTGGTTGCACAGAGTCGGACACGACTGAAGCAACTTAGCAGCAGCAGCAGCATCCACTGGAAGGACTGATGCTGAAGTTGAAACTCCAATACTTTGGCCACTTGATGTGAAGAGCTAACTCATTTGAAAAGATCCTGATGCTTGAAAGGCTGAAGGCAGGAGGAGAAGGGGACAACAGACGGTTGGATGGCATCACCGACTCAGTGGACACAGGTGGAATCTCCAAAAATTCAAACATGAGAAGAACCAACACACACACACAGACACACACAGAAGTCACTCAGTTGTGTCTGACTCTTTGCAACCCCATGGACTGTAGCCCACCAGGCTCCTCAGTCTATGGGATTTTCCAGGCATAAATACTGGAGTGGGTCACCGTTTCCTTCTCCAGGGGATCTTCCTGACCCAGGGATCAAACCCGGGTCTCCCGCATCTCAGGCGGACGCTTTACCATCTGAGCCAAACCAACAACAGAGTGTAAACTAGGGGTTACCGGGGGGCAATGGAATACGATTAATAGTCTCTAAGGGTACAAACTAATAACAAGTACTAAAATAATGATGCAGATTTAATGAATGGTTTACTGACCACAGATAGGAACACTGTCCTATAAGTACATAATATGATAAATATTATTAAAATGGCAAGCATACTAAAAAATATAAAGGAGTCAAAGTAACGTAATGAATACCTTCAGTTCAGTTCAGTTCAGTTCAGTCGCTCAGTCGTGTCCGACTCTTTGCGACCCCATGAATCGCAGCACGCCAGGCCTCCCTGTCCATCACCATTTCCCAGAGTTCACTCAGACTCACGTCCATCGAGTCCGTGATGCCATCCAGCCATCTCATCCTCTGTCGTCCCCTTCTCCTCCGGCCCCCAATCCCTCCCAGCATCAGTCTTTTCCAATGAGTCAACTCTATGCATGAGGTGGCCAAAGTATTGGAGTTTCAGCTTTAGCATCATTCCTTCCAAAGAAATCCCAGGGCTGATCTCCAGGCAGTTCAAGGGACTCTCAAGAGTCTTCTCCAACACCACAGTTCAAACGCATCAATTCTTCAGCGCTCAGCCTTCTTCACAGTCCAACTCTCACATCCACACATGACCACAGGAAATACCATAGCCTTGACCAGACGGACCTTAGTTGGCAAACTAATGTCTCTGCTTTTTAATATGCTGTCTAGGTTGGTCATAACTTTTCTTCCAAGGAGTAAGCGTCTTTTAATTTCATGGTTGCCATCACCATCTGCACTGATTTTGGAGCCCAAAAAATAAAGTCTGACACTGTTTCCTCTGTTTCCCCGTCTATTTTCCATGAAGTGATGGCACCAGATGCCATGATCTTCGTTTTCTGAATGATGAGCTTTAAGCCAACTTTTTCACTCTCCACTTTCACTTTCATCAAGAGGTTTTTGAGTTCCTAAGCCTTTTTCTGCCATAAATACCTTATATTTACATAATGTCAAATTTAACCAGTAGAAAATAAATAAAAGTATTACAATGTATTCAAAAATTCTATAATTCAAAGTGCTTAAAAATACACATCTGGAAAATGGCAGAGCCTGGAGAATCCCAGGGACAGTGGAGCCTTGTACGCTGCTGTCTATGGGGTCGCACAGAGTTGGACAGGACTGACGTGACTTAACAGCAGCAGCAGCAGGATGGGGAGACCACTTTCTCCCCCACAAATTCATTGAAAGATCATTTGAACACTGAGCAAATACCACAAAACAACTTCTGAATGCTGGCAGAGGACACCTCGCACCCAGAAAGGCAGCCCATTGTCTTTTAAAGGAGATAGGACAAAATATAAAAGATAAAAAAAAGGGAGACAAAAGAGTTAGAGACAGAGACCCGTCCTGGGGAGGGAGTCGTAAAAGAGGAAAAGTTTCCAAAGGCCAGAAAACCCTCTCACCAGCGGGTCTGTGGGGAGTTTGGAATCTCAGAGGGCAACATAAATGGAGGAAAAAATAAATAAATAAAACCCACAGATTACGCACCTAACCACAACTCCCAGCGGAGAAGTAGCCCAGACACCCATCTGCCACCAGCAAGCAGGGGCTGAACAGGGAGGCGCGGGCTGAGTTGCTTATGGTAAGGACTGGGCCTGAACGTCCTGAGGACAGTCTGAAGGAGCTAACGTGAGATAGCAATCCAAATTGTGGGATAGCCAGGGAGAGGAAAAAAACAAAACAAAAAGAGGAGAGAGAGAACTTTCCTGCGAAAAGCACTAACCTAAGGCAGCGCCGGGCTGCTCACAGAACAAAGGACTGAGCGAATACCAGAGGAGAGCTAGCCAGCTACGGACCGGCCCCTGCCCTGCCAGAGGCAGGGAGGCAGGCAGGCAATAGCCAGAGCCAGAAGCCAAGGGGGCAAACTTGGCCCCAGGACGGCATACTCTCCCAAACTGTAAGCAGGCTCCCAGTTGCTAACCAAGTCTTCCTGGGATCCTGGACGGTTGATATCCACCAGGAGGGTCCCAGCCAGAGATCAGCTCCCCAGAGGAGACGCACGGCACACCTGAGACGCCCCCAATGCACACCCGGGAAACTGAGTAGCTGGACCAGGGAAGTGATAAGACTCACCACCCCACCTGGGGAGAGCACTCGCCAAGCACCTGGTCACCTGAGCTGCTCAGACCTGTAAAGGGCACAAAACGCACACCCAACTGAGTCTGTGCCTTTGTGAAGTACCCCAGAACCTGAACTTGAGTGGCTTAGGCCTGGGAAGTGCACACAACCCAGGGCCCGCTTTAGACAGATCCCCTGCAGAGCAACCTGAAGCCTGAGCAGTGTAGACTGGGAAAGCACACACGCCGTGAGTGGGGGCAAGCCCAATGTGGCCCAGAAACTGTGGGCACTCCCCAAACATGCCAGTGACATTTGTTTGCAGTGTTCCTCCCTCCCCACAGCACAACTGAATAGTTCAGTTCAGTTCAGTCGCTCAGTTGTGTCCGACTCTTTGCGACCCCATGAATCGCAGCACGCCAAGCCTCCCTGTATCACCAACTCCCGGAATTCACTCACACTCACATCCATCAAGTCAGTGATGCCATCTAGCCATCTCATCCTCGGTCGTCCCCATCTCCTCCTGCCCTCAATCCCTCCCAGCATCAGTCTTTTCCAATGAGTCAGCTCTTCGCATGAGGTGGCCAATGTACTGGAGATTCAACTTTCGCATCATTCCTTCCAAAGAAATCCCAGGGCTGACCTCCTTGCAGTTCAAGGGACTCTCAAGAGTCTTCTCCAACACCACAGTTCAAACGCATCAATTCTTCGGCGCTCAGCCTTCTTCACAGTCCAACTCTCACATCCATACATGACTACTGGAAAAATCATAGCCTTGACTAGAAGGACCTTAGTTGGCAAAGTAATGTCTCTGCTTTTGAATATGCTATCTAGGTTGCTCATAACTTTTCTTCCAAGGAGTAAGCGTCTTTTAATTTCATGGCTGCAGTCACCATCTGCAGTGATTTTGGAGCCCAAAAACATAAAGTCTGACACTGTTTCCACTGTTTCACCATCTCTTTCCCATGAAGTGATGTGACCGGGTGCCAAGATCTTCGTTTTCTGATTGTTGAGCTTTAAGCCACCTTTTTCACTCTCCTCTTTCACTTTCATCAAGAGGCTTTTGAGTTCCTCTTCACTTTCTCCCATAAGGGTGGTGTCATCTGCATATCTGAGGTAACTGATATTTCTCCCAGCAATCTTGATTTCAGCGTGTGTTTCTTCCAGTCCAGCGTTTCTCATGATGTACTCTGCATATAAGTTAAATAAGCACAACTGAACAAATAAGCCTAAATAAATGACCACCTTCGCCCCCTTGTGTCAGGGTGGAAGTTAGATACTGAAGAGACTTGCAAACAGAGGAAACCAAAGGAGAGGGAATTGCTTTGGAAGTGACAGGTGCAACAGATTAAAACCCTGTAACATTGACTACATTGGAAGGGACCTGTAGACCTTGAGAAGAAGTATAAGCTGGAACAAGGAACTATCTGGAACTGAACTGACCTCACACTGCAATCAACAGCTCCAGAGAAATTCCTAGATATATTTTACTATTACCATTCTTGAATTTTTTTAATTTTTAAGTTTATTACTCCTTTAATTTTCATTGTTAAAACCTATTACCTTACCAAAAAAAGATGCTATTTTTAAAGCAACTTTCATATATACTTTTTTATAACTTTTGCGATTTTGTTTTGTTTTTGTAATATTGTATTTTCGAGAGTCTAACCTTAACTCCAGACTTTTAATCTTTGCTTTTTGGCATTTGTTATCAATTTTGTACCTTTAAGAATCCAATCTTCAGTACCCATTTTTACTTAGGAGTGTGATTACTGGCTTGATTGCTCTCTCGCCTTTTGACACTTTTTCTCCCCCAGGTCACCTCTATCTCCTCCCTCCCCCTTCTCTTCTCTACTTAACCCTGTGAATCTCTTTCAGTGTTCCAGGATGTGGAGAACACTTAAGGAACAGATCCCTGGCTAGATTGGTCTCTCTCCTTTTGACTCCCCCTCCTCTCCTCGTGGTCACATCTATCTCCTTCCTCCCTCTTCTCTTCTCTATGTAACTCCATGAACCTCTCTGAGTGTTCCAGACTGTGGAGAGCAAATAGGGAATTGATTACTGGGTAGATTGCTCTCTCCCCTTTTGATTCCCCCTCTTTTCCTTCTGGTCACCTCTATCTCCTTCCTCCCTCTTCTCATCTCATGTAACTCTGTGAACCCCTCTGCGGGTCCCTCACTGTGGAGAACCTTTTCACCATTAGCCTATATGTTTTATGATATGTGTTGTATGGATGGAGAAGTCTTGAGGCTACTGTAAGATTAAGACTGAAAACCAGAGGTAGGAGGCTTAAGCCCAAAACGTGAGAACACCAGAAAACTCCTGACTCCAGGGAACATTAATCAACAAGAGCTCATCTAAAAGCCTTCAAACCTACAGTGAAACGAAGCTCCACCCAAGAAACAACAAGTTTCAGAGAAAGACATAGCAAGCTAATTCTCCAACAACACAGGAACATAAACCTCAGCACAAAAATACAGGCAGCCAAAAGTCACATCAAACCCATAGACATCTCAAGACTGACTACTGGACACTTCATTGCACTCCAGAGAGAAGAGATATAACTCTACCCACCAGAAAATGAACGTAAGCTTCCCTAACCAGGAAACCTTGACGAGCCACACATGCAATCCCACACACAGGGAGGAACCTCCACAATAAAGAGGAACCACAAACTTACAGCATACAGAATGGCCACCCCAAACACAACAATATAAACAAGCTGAAAAGGCAGACAAATTTTTAGCAGGTAAGGGAACAAGATAAAAGTCCACCAAATCAAACAAAAGAGGAGGAGATAGGGAGTCTACCTGAAAGAGAATTCAGAATGATAATAGTAAAAGTGATCCAAAATCTTGAAAACAAAATGGAGTTACAGATAAATAGCCTGGAGACAAGGATTGAGAAGATGCAAGAAAAATTTAACAAGGACCTAGAAGAAATTTTAAAAGGTCAATCAATAATGAATAATGCCATAACTTAGATCAAAAGCACTCTGGAGGGAACCAACAGTAGAATAACTGGGGCAGAAGATAGGATAAGTGAGGTAGAAGATAGAATGATGGAAATAAATGAAGCAGAGAGGAAAAAAAAGAATTAAAAGAAACGAGGACAACCTCAGAGACCTGTGGGACAATGTTAAAGGCCTCAACATTCTAACCATAAGAGTACCTGAAGACGACAAAAAGAAAGGCCATCAGAAAATACTTGGGGAGATAATAGTTGAAAACTTCCCTAACATGGCAAAGAAAATAGCCACCCAAGTCCAAGAAACCCATAGAATCCCACACAGGATAAACCCAAGGTGAAACATGGGATAAAGTTGATCTTTCAATAGAATTTTTTAAGCCAGAAGGGAATGGAAGGACATACTTAAAGTGATGAAAGAGAAAAACCTACAACCCAGATTACTGTACGCAGAAAGGATCTCATTCAGATATGAAGCAGAAATCAAAAGCTTTACACACAAGCAAAAACTCACAGAATTCAGCACCACCAAACCAGCTCTCCAACAAATGCTTAAGGATCTCCTCTAGACAGGAAACACAGAAAAGGTTTATAAACTTGAACACAAAACAACAAAGTAAATGGTAACGGGATCATACTTATCAATAATTACTTTAAATGTAAATGGACTGAATGCCCCAATCAAAAGACAAAGACTGGCTGAATGGATACAAAAACAAGACCCCTATGTATACAAGAGACCCACCTCAAACCCAGGGACACATACAGACTGAAAGTCAAGGGCCGGAAAAAGATATTTCACACAAATGGAGACCAAAAGAAAGCAGGAGTAGCAATACCCATATCAGATAAAATAGACTTTGAAATAAAGGCCGTGAAAAGAGACAAAGAAGAACACTACATAATGATCAAAGATCAATCCAAGAAGAAGACATAACAATTATAAATATATATGCACCCAACATAGGAGCACCACAGTATGTAAGGCAAATGATAACAAGTATGAAAGGGGACATTAACAGTAACACAATAATAGTAGGAGACTTTAATACCCCACTCACACCTATGGATAGATCAACCGAACAGAAAATTACCAAGGAAACACAAACTTTAAATGATACAATGGACCAGTTACATCTAATTGATATCTATATGACACTTCACCCTCGGTTCAGTTCAGTTCAGCTCAGTCGCTCAGTCGTGTCCGACTCTTTGCAACCCCGTGAATCGCAGCACGCCAGGCCTTCCTGTCCATCACCATCTCCTGGAGTTCACTCAAACTCATGTCCACCGAGTCAGTGATGGCATCCAGCCATCTCATCCTCTGTCGTCCCCTTCTCCTCCTGCCCCAATCCCTCCCAGAATCAGAGTCTTTTACAATGAGTCAACTATTTGCATGAGGTGGCCAAAGTACTGGAGTTTCAGCTTTAGCATCATCCCTTCCAAAGAACGCCCAGGGCTGATCTCCTTCAGAATGGACTGGTTAGATCTCCTTGCAGTCCAAGGGACTCTCAAGAGTCTTCTCCAACACCACAGTTCAAAAGCATCAATTCTTCGGCGCTCAGCTTTCTTCACAGTCCAACTCTCACATCCATACATGACCACTGGAAAAACCATAGCCTTGACTAAATAGACCTTTGTTGGCAATGTAATGTCTCTGTTTTTCAATATGCCATCTAGTTTGGTCATAACTTTCCTTTCAAGGAGTAAGCGTCTTTTAATTTCATGGCTGCAGTCACCATCTGCAGTGATTTTGGAGCCCAAAAAGATAAAGTCTGACACTGTTTCCACTGTTTCACCATCTCTTTCCCATGAAGCGATGGGACCAGATGCCATGATCTTCATTTTCTGAATGCTGAGCTTTAAGCCAACTTTTTCACTCTCCTCTTTCACTTTCATCAAGAGGCTTTTTAGCTCCTCTTCACTTTCTGCCATAAGGGTGGTGTCATCTGCATATCTGAGGATATTGATATTTCTCCCAGCAATCTTGATTCCAGCTTGTGCTTCTTCCAGCCCAGCGTTTCTCAAGCTGTACTCTGTATATAAGTTAAATAAGCAGGGTGACAATATACAGCCTTGACGTGCTCCTTTTCCTATTTGGAACCAGTCTGTTGTTCCATGTCCAGTTCTAACTGTTGCTTCCTGACCTGCATACAAGTTTCTCAAGGGTCAGGTCAGGTGCTCTGCTATTCCCAGCTCTCTCAGAATTTTCCACAGTTTGCTGTGATCCACACAGTCAAAGGCGTTGCCATAGTCAATAAAGCAGAAATAGATGTTTTTCTGGAACTCTCTTGCTTTTTCCATGATCCAGCAGATGTTGGCAATATGATCTCTGATTCCTCTGCCTTTTCTAAAACCAGCTTGAACATTTGGAAGTTCACGGTTCACGTATTGCTGAAGCCTGAATTTCACCTTTTTCTCAAGTGCACACGGAACCTTATCGAGGATAGTTCACATCCTGGGTCATAAATCTAGTCTGGTAAATTCAAAAAAACTGAAATCCTCTCAAGCATCTTCTCTGATCACAATGTGGTAAGATTAGATGTCAACTACAGGAAAAAAATATTAAAAATACAAACATATGGAGGCTAAACAACATACTTCTGAATAACCAACAAATCACAGAAGAAATCTAAAAAGAAATCAAAATATGCATAGAAATGAATGAAAATGAAAACACAACAACCCAAAACCTATGGGATTCAGTAAAAGCAGTGCTAAGGGGAAGGTTCATAGCAATACAAGCCTACCTCAAGAAACAGAAGAAAAATCAAATAAATCACCTAACTCTACACCTACAGCAACTAGAAAAGAAGAAATGAAGCACCACAGGACTAGAAAAAGGAGAGAAATCATAAAAATTAGGGCAGAAATAAATCCAAAAGAAACAAAGGAAACCATAGCCCAAATCAACAAAGCTAAAAGCTGGTTCTTTGAGAAGATAAATAAAATAGACAAACCATTAGCCAGACTCATCAAGAAAAAAAGGGAGAAGAATCAAATCAACAAAATTAGAAATGAAAATGGAGAAATCACAACAGACAACACAGAAATACAAAGGATCATAAGAGACTACTATCAGCAACTATATGCCAATAAAATGGACAACTTGGAAGAAATGGACAAATTCTTAGAAAAGTATAACTTTCCAAACTGAACCAGGAAGAAATAGAAAATCTTAACAGACCCATCACAAGCACAGAAATCGAAAGTGTAATCAGAAATCTTCCAACAAACAAAAGCCCAGGACCAGATGGCTTCACAGCTGAATTCTACCAAAAATTTAGAGAACAGCTAACATCTATCCTACTCAAACTCTTGCAGAGGAAAGTAAACTTCCAAACTCATTTTATGAGGCAACTATCACCCTAATACTAAACCCAGAAAAGATGCCAGATAAAAAAGAAAACAGGCCAATATCACTGATGAACATAGATGCAAAAATTCTTAACAAAATGCTAGCTAGCAAAATCCAACAACATGTTAAAAAGATCATACATCATGACCAAGTGGGCTTTATCCCAGTGATGCAAGGATTCTTCAATATTCACAAATCAATCAATGTTTTTATCTTTTGAAAGATAAAAACCATTTGATTATCTCAATAGATGCAGAGAAAGCCTTTGACAAATTCAACATCCATTTATGATAAAAACCCTCCAGAAAGCAGGCGTAGAAGGAACATACTTCAACATGATAGAAGCCATATATGAAGCAAACATTATTCTCAATGGTGAAAAATTGAAAGCATTTCCCCTAAAATCAGGAACAAGACAAGGGTGCCCACTCTCACCATTACTATTCAACCTAGTTTTGGAAGTTTAAGCCACAGCAATAAGAAAAGAAAAAGAAATCAAAGGAATCCAGATTGGAAAAGAAGTAAAACTCTCACTGTTTGCAGATGACATGATCCTCTACACAGAAAACCCTAAAGACTCCACCAGAAAAGGGAAGCTTCTTACACTGTTGGTGGGAATGCAAACTAGTACAGCCACTATGGAGAACAGTGTGGAGATTCCTTAAGAAACTGGAAATAGAACTGCCATATGACCCAGCAATCCCACTGCTGGGCATGCACACCGAGGAAACCAGAATTGAAGGAGACATGTGTAGCCCAATGTTCATCACAGCACTAGAAGCAACCTAGATGTCCATCGGCAGACAAATGGATAAGAAAGCAGTGGTACATATACACAATGGAATATTACTCAGCCATTAAAAAGAATGAGTTTGAATCAGTTCTAATGAGGTGGATGAAACTAGAGCCTATTATACAGAATGAAGTAAGTCAGAAAGAAAAACACCAATACAGTATTAATGCATATATATGGAATTTAGAAAGATGGTAACAGTGACCCTAAATGGGAGACAGTGAAAGAGATGCAGATGTAAAGAACAGACTCTTGGAAGCTGTGGGAGAAGGGGAGGGTGAGATGATTTGAGAGAATAACATTGAAACATGTATATTATCATATGTGAAACAGATCGCCAGTCCAGGTTCAATGCATGAGACAGGGTGCTCAGAACTGGTGCACTGGGATGACCCAGAGGGATGGGATGGGGAGGGAGCTAGGAGGGGGGCTCAGGATGGGGAACACATGTACACCCATGGCTGATTCATGTGAATATATGACAAAACCACCACAATATTGTGAAGTAATTAGCCTCCAATTAAAATACATTTTTAAAAATGAGGACAGAATAGTATGGTAAATCTTTCTTCATAAATGTATAGTCAGTAATAAATAATTTTGTAAATGCATAAAGTTCCCATGTAATGTGTGTAGGATAAAATTAGAGACTGTATTATATTTTACATAAAAATGATCTTATAGAAAACAAAATACCATCTGTTTCATAATCTAGGAGTCTACTTTTCCTTCATCAACAATTTTATTCTTAATTATGTTTAAATATATATTCCATTTTGTATTAGCAGGTGTTTAATACATTTTTATATATAGTTCTTCAAATAATGATACATTATCAGTGAAAGAATTATCAGTGAAAGACTACTAGTTATCCTCCACTCTTCGTTCTCGTCTTCCACTGTTATAGAGGAGGTATATGACCACTCAGCTAAAGATTTCATTTTTCCAACTTCTTTTCAGTAAGATATGGCCCTGACAGTAAGTTCTTACCACTGGAATGGAAGCAAATATGACTGTGTACCTGCTTTGCTAGTCTCTCTCCCTTTGCATGAAGGCTGGAAAATAAGGGCAACTAGAAGGATCACCTTGGACCCAGGAAGGAAGCCATATACTGAGGATGGCAGAGCCACTATGTTGACCCTGCATTGCTCACCTCCAGACTGTTATATGAGAGGAAAATATATGGTTAATTTATCTCTTTGCTACATTAATTCCATCTATAGCTCCAACTAATACAATATTATATCCTTATTTAATAAAACAAATGAATGACATTTGTTGAGTTCTGATTACAGGTCAATGAATATTTTATATGGATTATGTCAACTATCTCAACAATTCCATGAGGTTAAACATCTTGGGTAGATCACAAAGCTATTAACTGAAAGAACCACAAGGTATAACAGTCTACAAATGATATTTAAAAGAATATGTTATAACATTATATAAAAACATAATTAACTATATTTCTTTCAGTTGAATGACCATGAAGACAAGAAAAACTTTCTGTACCATTCTTAGCAATTCTTTCAAAGCCACTTCCACGCACACCACAATAAAGAAAGTTCTTAAAATTATCCACATAAGTTTTGGTCTAAGAATTTCCTTCTACATTTTTCGTTTTTAAAGAATCTCAAATATAAATGTCCACAAGTGGATATTTGGTGGCAAAGCTTTGACTTCTCCTTTGTATTTTTTATAAAAAGAGCAGTGGAATAAGGAGACATATTAACCTTGTACCTAACTGGGGATCTGCTCACTTTCTCAAAATACATGTGGCAATATAAAAACGTAAAATATTAACATATATTCTAAAGCATAACAAGACTGTCTTCACTGTTGCAATTACATTCCATTTAGTAGCTGTATAACCTAGGAAAAAACTGTAACCTTGCAAACAATTTCTTTCTGCATATTAAAGATGATGATATTCATTTCACAAGGTTGTCCTAAAGATTAATAAAATAATGGGTGAGAAGAGCTTAGGACAGTACTTGAACTAATTTAGAAAGAAAACAAATGTAGCCTTTCAGTGGTATTTAAAAGGTTCTAATATTATATTAAGAAAAAGTATAATACATTTATCTCTTTATCCTAATTTTTTCCTCAATTATTTAATCTACTTTTGTGGATAATCATATGCAATTGAAGGACATATGTATTCTTCCAATAAAGTATTGGAAATGGAAAAATCCAATAAAAGATATCTTAGAAGTTGAAAGCATCAGGGTTTAGCAGTTTTATGTAGGCCTATTCACTGTGATCTTTAATAGAAGTTAGGTAGGTATCAGGGCTTCCCAGGTGGCACTAGAGGTAAAGAACCCTGCCAGTGCATGAGACTCAAGAAACATGGGTTCAGTCTTGGGTTGGAAAGACCCCCTGACATGGGCATGGCAACCCAGTTCATTATTCTGGCCTGGAGAATCCAATGGACAGAGGAGCCTGGCAGGGTACAGCCCATGGGCTCACAAAAGAGTTAAACATGACTGAAGCTACTTAGCATGCATGCATGCATGCAGGCAGGCACCTGGCAAAATCTCTAACTTTTAAAAGTTAAAGGACTGAATTTATTCAATACTATTTATCAGTCTTCTCTGAGCTAATATTTCATGATGCCATAAAGTTGCAAAAAGATCCTGTTTAGCTATGTTCACTCACTGTGGTTGAGCCTGCAGGTAAGAAGCAAGATGTGTCCTGTGAAGTCAGTAAAAACTAACTTTGGTACTTTTGGAAGATCCATCATTTTAAAATATTGAATTTCAACCCAGAAACCTGCTAAATTCCTCTATTTACTCAACTTTTGTCTGCAGCATGCATCTAACACCCCCAGTCTCAGCAGAAAGCTCACTCTCAACTCGTGTCCTTCAGCTAGTCTGTGCTTTGAGTTCTTATGGCCAAAAAGAAATGCGCCTCTTTTGTCCCCGTCATTTACCTTCTCTCTGGATGAAAG
Source organism: Budorcas taxicolor (assembly GCF_023091745.1). Lineage (NCBI taxonomy): Eukaryota > Metazoa > Chordata > Mammalia > Artiodactyla > Bovidae > Budorcas > Budorcas taxicolor. The sequence continues at coordinate 40,232,799 of NC_068913.1, read as the reverse complement.
GGAAAAGACATATAAACTTATTCATTTACCTTCTTGTCCCCTAATACTTAAATTCCAATAGTAAAGTTTGCTCTTTCCCTCCCTGTTACATACATATGATTTTTTTAATCTGTATTTTCCCTGTGACTGTAATAAGGTACATGTCTTATAAAAGCAACCTTGTAAGGATTTTCTTCCATCTTGTCAATTCTCTTTCATTATCCTAATTCAGACAAGGCCATTTCCTCATTCATCAGTATTCACATTCTTCTTAGTAACCCACACCTCATAGAGCATAATGGAAATGAGACGACACTTATTTTTTCCCTTATGGATTCATTAAAAACTGCAGATTTGGTGAAAGAGGGTCCACATATTAACACCAGAAGTGAAAAAGAGGTCAGCCAAGAAGCTGGTTTTTGAGGCTGGAGAAACACTGCAGGAGTGAAGGAGAGCTCCCAAGAGCAGCTTATTTTTAATTTCAGTCTGTCAATTCTCATTTATTTTTTCTTATTCCAGTAACACCATGACTTTCATAGAGGCTTACTTATTACCCTCCACATTTTCATATTTCAGTTTTTTCTCCCACAGAGAATCACTGCAGTTCCCAAACATCAGCTTACAATAGTTTTCAGGCATCTTTGCACCTTCAAAAATGGAGATTTTGGATTATTAGGTTGTAAGTTCTCTGAGGAGAGGAACTGTGTCTCCATAAACCATTAGTAGCCTGCACAGTGCCTGGGACATAGTATGTGTCCAATAAGTATTCATTAGAATTAAGTGTGATCATTGTTATTAACAAAGAACACTTTTCATTTCAAAGCATATTCCTATGTCATCTCACAGATATTTAAGTTTACTCAACATATTCAGTTTGAAAACTACATTTGTTTTACAAAGAGATTCTGGAATAATATATTGAAGTATATGCTTAGCATGTTTTCCTTATGAATTCCTAGTAATTCACAAGGTAACCAACCATTCATTCTAGTTTGCCCCAGAAAGGAATATTCACATATAAAGAAAATACTCATATATCATACATGAAACCACTTTTATACCATTTCACCTCATTGACCCCACCACTTTTTTTGGAAAACAAAAGACCTCACTGCATCACTAGGAACACAGATGAGATATTTCCAAATTGTTAGATTACTTACATTAAAATGGAAGTAGTGAGACTCCAAAGAAATGACATTTACTTTTTAATAAATCTTATAGAACTTCTATATGCATATGCTCTTACCCAAGGAACATGATCTATTTAAGATGCCACACAAGTATTCATATGTTGCTATCATTTTCAAATATCACTTTAGAGTGACATTCATAGCCATTTCATAATCATAAGAAAAACTATCTTTTACAAAAGTGTCTGTTTCTCTTGCACAAAAGTCTGTACTACCCATCTCAGTGATTCGCTCATATCTTCAGGCATGGCTGTAAACACTGGAAACCACTTTTGAAAATAAAATCTACGCTCAAAGAATGAAGATATGTTCCCACTGAGGATATTCAAAAGAATCCATCGCAAGCCTCAAAGTAACCACTACAGGTGAGATTCCAATATGCTCTGAAGGATGGAGGAAACAGGATATCCTGACTTGAATTGCAGGAATGAATATATATCATGTGAACTCATGTTAAGTGAGGGTTGTATATAAACATCTCGCTAACTATTAGGGATGGTAATAAATAGTAATACCAGGAGTTTCTCTCAGAATTTCACTATCATATTCCCATGAAAAAGTATGTACTATTTAAAACATAGAAATAAAGTTTCTTAGAAAAATTGCACTCAAATTAAAGAAATGATTTGTAAGTTTGGAGGAACTTTACTCACATCGACAAGCTGATTGACTCCACTTGCTGTTTTTGCCAGGGTGACGAGGTCTTCTTGCATCTTATCCACCCATGACTTGATACTGCGGAAATCAGAGGAAAGAATGTTCTATCAAATCTCTGGCAAAGTAAGGTCATAAACTGACATTTGATGTGTACAGATTATCCACAGATAATTCTTAAATTACCTTTAAATATTTCTCCTCCCTCCTAGGTCCTACTATGCCTACACCTCCCTAGCCCACTTTTAAGTTATAAGACCAATGAAACTTTAAGGGCCAACCTCTTAGGATGCTAAAACATCAACAGCTCAAACAGACAGAAATTATAAATATATGTTTAATTTTCATGAAAATTCCATTAAAATAAGTTAATAAATGGAATATTCTAAACTAAACTCTACCTTTTGGTTTACAAGTCTTCTTAAAGTGAAATAACAGTCAGTCACAATTGCATTCATCTCACACACTACTAAAGTAATGCTCAAAATTCTCCAAGCCAGGCTTCAGCAATACGTGAACCATGAACTTCCTGATGTTCAAGCTGGTTTTAGAAAAGGCACAGGAACCAGAGATCAAATTGCCAACATCTGCTGGATCATGGAAAAAGCAAGAGAGTTCCAGAAAAACATCTATTTCTGCTTTACTGACTATGCCAAAGCCTTTGATTGTGTGGATCACAACAAACTGTGGAAAATTCTGAAAGAGATGGGAATACCAGACCACATAACCTGCCTCTTGAGAAATCTGTATGCAGGTCAGGAAGCAACAGTTAGAACTGGACATGGAACAACAGACTGGTTCCAAATAGGAAAAGGAGCACGTCAAGGCTGTATATTGTCACCCTGATTATTTAGCTTATATGCAGAGTACATCATGAGAAACACTGAGCTGGAAGAAGCACAAGCTGGAATCAAGATTGCCAAGAGAAATATCAATAACCTCAGATATGCAGATGATACCACCCTTATGGCAGAAAGTGAAGAGGAACTCAAAAGCCTCTTGATGAAAGTGAAAGAGGAGAGTGAAAAAGTTGGCTTAAAGCTCAGCATTCAGAAAACGAAGATCATGGCATCTGGTCCCATCACATCATGGGAAATAGGTGGTGAAACAGTGGAAACAGTGTCAGACTTTATTTTTTGGGCTCCAAAATCACTGCAGATGGTGACTGCAGCCATGAAATTAAAAGATGCTTACTCCTTGGAAGGAAAGTTATGACCAACCTAGATAGCATATTCAAAAGCAGAGACATTACTTTGCCAACAAAGGTCCGTCTAGTCAAGGCTATGGTTTTTCCAGTGGTCATGTATGGATGTGAGAGTTGGACTGTGAAGAAGGCTGAGCACCTAAGAATTGATGCTTTTGAACTGTGGTGTTGGAGAAGACTCTTGAGAGTCCCTTGGACTGCAGGGAGATCCAACCAATCCATTCTGAAGGAGATCAGCCCTGGGATTTCCTTGGAAGGAATGATGCTAAAGCTGAAACTCCAGTACTTTGGCCACCTCATGCGAAGAGTTGACTCATTGTAAAAGACTCTGATGCTGGGAGGGATTGGGGGCAGGAGGAGAAGGGGACAACAGAGGATGAGATGGCTTGATGGCATCACTGACTCGATGGACATGAGTCTGAGTGAACTCCGGGAGTTGGTGATAGACAGGGAGGCCTGGCGTGCTGCAATTCATGGGGTCACAAAGAGTCGGACACAACTGAGTGACTGAACTGAACAGTCAGTCATGCCTGACTCTTGCAACTCCATGGACTGTAGCCCTCCAGGCTCCTCTGGCCATGGAATTCTCCAGTAAAGAATACTGCAGTGGGTAGCTATCCCCTTCTCCAGGGGATATTCCCAACCCAGGGATCAAACCCAAGTATCCCCCATTGCAGGTGGATTCTTTACCATCTGAGCCATCAGGGAAGTTTAAGAATACTGGCATGGGTAGCCTATTCCTTCTCCATGGGATCTTCCTGACCTAAGAATTGAACTGGCATCTCCTGAATTACAGGTGGATCCTTTACCAGCTGAGCTACCAAGGAAGCCCAAGTCTTCTTAATAGAATACTAAGAGTGTGATAAATGAGTATTTGAAAAATTCAAGAAAATAATAAATATTTCAAAATTTCTTATAACTCCAATGCCCAAAGGTAGCTCTTAACATTTTGATGCACTCCCCTCCTAGTCTTTTAAAAGCATTTTGTATACTTGAGCACATATTATGTAAAATTCATGTCTTTGACATCAGTCACGTGATACTCTTCCATGTTATTACAAGTATTTTACAAATACTGCATTTTAATGGCCACCTAATATTTCATTATCTCTAAATCACTTAATACACTTGACCACACTCCCTTTTAGAAAAAATAAATAAATATATAGCTAGAATGTCTTCAGCTTTAACCACTAAAAATTTCACTGCAACAAATATCTTAGTACATAAAGCTTAAAAGTTTAGTCCTTAGCTAGACTTAGATTTGGAATGACTGGATCAAGACTTAAGTTCTAAAGAAATGGTTTTGAGGATTAAAATCATGGCTGAAGGATCCAGTTCAAATCCTTTCCATGTAGAGTTGAGCCTTGAACAATGTTGGGGGTTAAAAGTACCAAGCCCTCAGCAGTTGAACATCCACAAATGACCTACAGTCATCCCTCCAGATTCATGGGTTGACATCCACAGATTCAGCTAATGATGGATCATGTAGTACTGTGCATTTACTGAAAATCAATCTACTATAAGTAGACCCACAAAGTTTAAACCCATGTTGTTTGAGGGATAATTGTACATACTTTAGATTAATGTAACAGAGATCTTAAAATAGGAGGTATGGATGTCTAGAGATCTTAGAAAAATTCTAAACTGATGGTCGTATTTTTCCCACTACTAGAGATTACCAAATACCACACAATTTTCCCCATTCTAATAAATTAATTTGCAATCCCTTCATATATTTTACTTATTCATGCTCATGTTGCAAAAAGTATGTAATCTTTCTGTCCATTCAAATAGAAATAAAACACTAATAAAAAAATAGGAAGTAATGATTTACCAGTATTTTAATTTTAATTTTTCTTTCTCTATATATATGGCATGTGTATGTTGCTTATCTCTTCTATTCTTTGGATTTCATTGGCACTAAATGTATTCCCTCCATTTTTTTTTTTTGACTGACAGTGTTTTCTTTCCTTTTTCTTTTGACAGTGTGATCCAGTTTCATTATACTGCAGTAGCAAATAATTCATACATTTAAAATGTTAACTCTTAGATATGTTCATCTTAGAGTGAACATAAACTTTCAAACGAATTTATTTATGAAATAGAAACAGACTCACAGACATAGAGAATAGACTTGTGGTTGTGAAGGAGAAAGTGGGGTGGGAGAGGGAAGTATTGGATGTTTTGGATTGGCAGATGTAAACCAGTATCTATAGAACAGATAAACAACAAGATTCTACTATAAAGCACAAGGAACTATATTCAACATCCTGCGATAAATCAAAAGGAAAGAATATAAAAAAGAATATACGTGTGTGTGTGTGTGTGTGTGTGTGTGTGTGTGTGTTTCCCTGGTGGCTTAGCTGGTAAAGAATCTGCCTGCAATGTGGGAGACCAGGGTCCAATCCCTGGCTTGGGAAGATCCCCTGGAGAAGGGACTAGCTACCCACTCTAGTATTCTTGTATTCTGGCCTGGAGGATTCCATGGACTGTGTAGCCCATGGGGTCACAAAGAGTTGGACATGACTGGGCAACTTTCACTTTTCATATATTTTTATATACATACACACACACACACACACGTATAAATGAGTCACTTTGCTATACACCAGAAATTACCACAACACTGTAAATCAACTATATGTCAATTTTTTAAAAAATTTTTAAAGGTAACTCTTCCAGTAAACTAATCCAAGAACTGAAGCCGGTCTGCCCACAGTAGCACTGACTCTGTCCAGTCAGCATTCACACCAAACTGAGCCTGCCCCCTCCTGACTACTAGCCTTCTCAATGGAATGACAAGGGGCATGGCTTTGAAAATGTCTAAGAGCAGATGTCATCTCTGCTGATTCTACCAGGAAACTCTAAATGTACGGATTCTTTAAAATGCTAGAGAATGAGCTCATCAGTGGATTGACTTTGTGGAGGAACAATAATCCTGGTCCCTCTCCCTATTCTCCAGAAGTTTGTGAGTGGCTCTCAAACATTTCAGAAAAATTTCCCCTGAGGAAAATCACATTATACATGATTAGTATCTAAAAGGCACTTATGCACATTTTCACTTAGGAAATAGAGTGATGAAGAGTAACACTGAACCACTGTCTTACTCTGACTGACCAACAATTTGAATCTGAAATGGTAGGTGGCTACACCGCCTCTATCAAGGGAACTGGTTCTCATTATTTCAAAGCCCAGCCCTGTTCACTGGTTTCACTGCCCTAGTTTCCACTTCTCCTAGAATGGAGTAGAAAAGTGCTGTTTTGAAAATAAACTTTGTATTTCACAAGTGGGAATCACCGGAATTTAACTTAGCATGCATGTCTTCTCCTTAGACAAAAATTTTGACAGAACTACAAGGTCATCAACTTTTTTCTGCTAATTTTGAATGGAACAGTATTAAAACTTAAATGTAGAAGTCTAACTTCTACATGGGAAAGGGATTTAAATTAGGTATACACAGGAGAACATATAAAAGAATAACGAGCTGATTAACTAAAGAAGAACAAGGAAAATTGAAAATCAATCATGAAAAAGGATGGAATGCCTTAGAAGAAAACACAGAGGCTTGATTTACATGTGAAACAAAATAGGTGGTAAATGAAACACATGAAAACAACGGGTACTTTTCACACAAATGAAAATAAGAAAGAATATTTATTGAATTATGCTGTATGAGTATGATTTTAAAAATGATTATCAAGAAACAAGAAATAAATGGAAAAAGGGTGTAAAATTAAGAAAAATTTATAGTACCATTAAAATAAGTGATGCACACCACATTATTAGAATAACATTATACTTTGTACTACTTACAAGCTGGTGCATTTATTTGAAAAACATTATAAATGCTAGTAATTCTTACTACTCTATTAAGTAAGTATAAATGTCATCCACTTTTACATCAAGAACAAAAAATTACAGTAACGGATGGGTAAGAGAAAAAAACATAGATATCATCCTCTAAATTCAGAGAAACTATTTCATTTCTCCAAGCAATTACTGAACAAATCCTAAAACCCAGAGAAAATGAATCACCTCTCCTCAAATATAATTCCCAACTTTGACAAATAGTGTTCCCAGCGAAAAAAGGAAAAAAATAGGAAGAAGTGTTACACAAGTCTTCGGCTGGGAAACTGAGAGACAAAGACTATATATGTAAAAAACTTAACTCTAGAATTCTGACCTATGCTAAACTGATCCAAAACGTGCTTTCTACCTTGACACCTGAGTCTGCTGTCACTGCCAGTGTTCACTGGGCTGAGCCCGTTTTGGCTGAAAAGTAATTCAGGGCCCGTCCAGTCTTCTCTGTCCCACTGACAAGCTGTCAAGAACATTTTATAGGAGCAAAGATTATTTTTTATAGACATACGGTGTTACCTGGCTTTTCTAAAATGTATAGGCACTTTGCTTTTCAAACCTGGAATGAGAAAATAGTAATGGCTAGGATATAAGCGAAGATTTCATTGATCACAAGGGAAAATATTCACATGGGCAAATTCTCCATCAGTCTTTGTCTTTTCAGGTAAATTGTCAAGCACATATGTATAATCACCAGGTCTCTGCAATTTCAGGTGGATTCTTTACCAGCTGAGCCAAAAGGGAAGCCCAAGAATACTGGAGTGGGTAGACTACCCCTTCTCCAGCAGATCTTCCCAACCCAAAAATCAAACTGGGGTCTCCTGCTTTGCAGGCAGATTCTTTACCAACTGAGCTATCAGGGAAGCCTTGTATAATCACTGCTGCTGCTGCTGCTGCTGCTGCTGATCACTGTATAATCACTAAGCACTATTAAACGTCTCCATAGAGAAAGTTACAGAAGACATAGCCTTTTAAGATGATAAGAAACTAACATAACACTCCATGAGGAAGAATGTGTTGTTTCTTCTCTGTCTGCCCATATAACACAGCACTGCTGGAAAAGATGCTGAAACCTGGAGGGGTAGAAATGAAAGATACATGTCTTACTATCTGGTTGAGCTTTAAACTGAGTCTGACAGGAAAGAGGCAGAAGAGAAAAAGAATAAGGTGATATAGGGGAGGAAAAAGTATCTTTTTCTTCTACCTTTCTATATTCCTGGCTGAGAACCTTGTAACAAAAGACAGAGTAATAAGTGAAATGCATACAAATTTATCTAATTTAAGTTTTATATGACACAAGAACCTTTAAAAGGAAAGGAAGATCACCTCAAAAATTAGTTAAGCCTAATCAAAAAATGGTTATGCATAATATCTTTATGCTAGATTTGATGAAAAGCAGAAAGATATGATACGGATTTCCCTGGCAGTCTAATATGTAAGATTCTGCGCTTTCATTGCCTAGGGCCCAGGTTCAATGATATGCCATGTGGGAAGCTAAGATTCTACATAGCAGTGTGGCAAAAAATTAATTTAAAAAAAAGATACGCTGGGACAAAGAATATCAGCTAAGTATAGTAAACTGGGGAAAACAACACATTTCTATTGCTGCCCCATGTCTTAAAAGATAAGGATGCCTTTTTCTTCTGAGTACAGGGAAGACAACGTTCACCAGAGAGGAAGGTCAGGAGGTCCTTCCCAAACATACCACTTCCCAAAGACCTTCAGCTTAAAATACTCAATAGGCCATGTAACCATATTTTGGGGTAGCATATACTCAATCCCATCAGTACCACATGAGAGTCCCTTAAAGTTTACCAGACAGTTGTGTGGGAGGCTGGATAGAGGAGGCTTTCTGCACTAGCTACTTAAATTAAGATATGAAATACAAGTGGAATTTGACAAAATAGAGAAGGGAAGGAAGTAATAACAAAGGCAGAGGGAATGTAAACCATGGCCTAGTCAGCAACCACAAGTAGCCTGTATAGCCAGAGTCCAAGGCTGGCTCAACAAATTATAGAAAGCAGGCAGGAATGGTCGGGAAGAAATTCAAGCAAATAGTTGCCAGACCCAGGGTCTTAAATTACATTCTTAAGCATTTAAACTGTATCCTCAAAATAAAGGAGAGATGATAGAAATGTGAAGTTAGCAAGTAACAAGATCAATTAAGTATATAATGACATTATTTTATAATTCCTGTGATAGCCGAGTGGATGGTAGCTCAAAGAGAAAACAAAAAGTGAGGAGGGAAGGTCAAGACAGACATAAGAAATGAGTAGTATTCAAAACAGCCCAGTATCAGCGAGAGTAGACAGGGAAACAAAACGAAGACCAAGCAGGGGCTTTCCTGGTCCAGTAGTTAGGGACACTGTACTTCCACTGCAGGGGCACAGGCTCAACCCCTGGTCAGAGAACTAAGATCCTACATGCCAAGCCATGCCATGCCATAGGAGTGTCCAAAAATAGAGAGAGAGAAAGTAGAAGAAACCAGCTCAACAAATTCCTGAAGGATGGCCAACAGGATTTCAAGTCTTACTTGATTTAAATAGTGAATGCAGATGACTCGTGGAATTTCTCAGCTAGACAATGATAGTACAAGAGGAAGAACAAGTTAGAGGAATATTGATGAGATTTTTTGCTATCAGTTGAGGTAGAGACATTTTTGAGATTGACGTATGGAAACTCAGTAGCAACTGAATATACATAGATTTGAAGCTCTCAGAAGTTTCTGTAGAATTGAAAGATCTGGTTGTTACAAAGGACAAAGGTAAACTAATGCATGATTCCCATAGGAGAAGTTTAGAGGGGGAAGAAAACAGACGGTAGCTAGAACTCTGTAAATAACACTAAAAGAGGAGACACAGCAATCTAAGTAGTGGCAAGAGAGAAGGGAATCCAAGAAGAATGGTATCAAAAAAAGTCAGGGAAGGGGAGACTTTCCAAAGAGAGTTACCAAATAAGAAGAGAGAAATTTATCAATCTTAAATGTGAGGAGAGTGAGAGAACACTGTGGAACCTAGGAATAAATGGAGAACAAGTAGTTTAGTGCTCCTTTTTGTTTGTTTTTCAGCCATGCCACACTGCATGTGAGATCTCAGTTCACTGACCAAGGATCGAACCAATGTCTCCTGCATTGGGACACAGAGCCTTAAACACTAGATTGCCACAAGAGACAAAGACATGGTTTCATACAGGAGAAGGCAAGGAGAAAAGGAGACATCAGAGAGAGATTTCAGGAGAGAACATGTAACTTACTGACAAGGCAAGGTTTCAAAAGACTCCAAATTCATTCAGCTTTTTCTTGCTCACCCCCTATATTCCAAACATGATGAGACGGCGGATGAGTGAAGAGATAAGCAGAACACAGGAGAAACTTAATCCATGGCTAGAAGGCGGGTTACTTCTTCCATGGAGACTGAAGGGAAAATGTAAAAGGTTTTAAGTAAATGGAAATAACTGTAATAACTAGGGGAAAAAAAAAAAAAACTGGAGACAAGTTCTATTTTTTTCTTTTTAATAACAGAAACAGAGACACAGTCCTCTGTTCAGAGAGAGGCAGGAGGTTTTAAGGTAGGGTAGTTTAAAAGTTGCAGGTTTAAAAAGAACAATAGCTGGAGAGTAAGGACCAGTCCTACACTGGAGTTCATCAGTTTTTAGCAGTACTAATCAGCTTAGCTGACTTTGTCTACCAGTACTAAGCTAAAAAGGGTAAGATGGGAGAAAAAAAGGCATTCAGATGACTATGCAGCAGATACCAGCAGATGGGGGAATAAAGGATTAGGAAAAGTAAATTGAAGGACCTGAAATTTTAAGATCTCTACTAATTCTAAGTAACAAAGACCACCAAAAATAGTCATTAAAATGTTACAAAAAAATAAAATAAAATAAAATGTTACAGTATTATATTCATATACAATGCTTATTTTTTTAAATACTTTTCTCATGGAACCAAAAATACTATTACAGAATTTCTGGGAAAATGTAAAAATACTACATTACCAAATTTCAAATTTCTCATCATTTGGGACATTTTTAGACTAATAATCTCACAAAATAATATGTTGAAAGACTAAACAAAGAAAGTGGCCTGAACACATATCTCACTTTAAGTCACCTGAAACAACATATAATTTCTAAAAGAAAAAATTCTTAAAATTACTGAAATAAAACATATTGCTCCCAGGAAGCTTAATAGTTTGCTTGAACATCTTTCTCTTAGAAATAAATACATATTACAATATCTGAGCAGTTCAAAAAAAGTTAAATCAATGTAGATCTGGTTATATAGATACAACAGAACTTGACTAATAGGTATAGTGTTTCCATGAGAAAACGCATGGGATTTTTCAAATTGTGATGTCAGGAACACACTTACTCTGCTTATTAGAAATGTAACCATGGCGTCAAGTGTTAATAATGGTTTAACAGAGGCTTCAAGGTAACAAGGATAGGACTAGAGCATGATCTAAGCAGGAGAGTGAGAATGCATGATATTCATAGAGGAAAACAGTGAGAAGTTCCAGAGACTGGGTATGCAGTCAACCACAGAATGGAACACAACTACTTCCTATCTCTCTGCTACCCCTGTATCCCAATTTTCCAATGTTTTTTGAAACCCTCTTTTTCAAGCTTCTACAACCCTAAAAAGTCAAAATCTCATGACTTCAATTACCACCTTTACATATGTAATTTGAGCTCCAATTCTGTCTTAACTATTTGCCAGATTACACCCTTTTGATTTTCCACCATTTTTCCCCCAAAATCTATAAAACTGAACTCAAAATCTTTCCTCCCAATAGCACTAATCTTCCCCTGTTCCTTCTACTTGTTGGCCAACCATATTCTCAGTCATCCATGTCCCTGCCATCAATTTCATCATCATATCCCTTCTTCAATCAATCCTTTGTATCTCAGTGTTTTTCCAACCCACACTTGATAGCTAAATGCACTGAGATCTTATTTTCTGCCAAAATTCTTGCCTAAGTATTTAACATTCTCTCTTGGTCATCAGAAAAACAGTGCTCACGTTTCATTGATGAGAAAACAAAGTTTAGAGAAATTCGAAATTTAACTGTTCAGCCTTCTAGCTTCTACTTTTCTAAGCCATTTACTTCCACCAACCTCCCATATTTCCATGTGTGTAGACTGTCCTTTTTCACATTCTGCTTTTCCTCTATGACTTCTCCCTGAAATTAAGCCTCTACCATCATTGTGAATAAATTTCACAAATACTTTAAGATCACCGTTCACAAACTCCCAAACTAAAAATATGCTTTGTGCTTCTTTTTGCTGTAGACTCTCATGATTAGATATACTTTTATTCTCACTTGTCACTCAATCAATATTATACTGCCTTGCATATAGCAGGCACACATATATTTATTGAATAAATAGAAAAGTGTATTGAAATATAATCGTAATGTTTTTTAAAATGTACAATTATCTTTACTTAATGCATACAGAGTAAGTGATTTATTTTCTAAATTCCCTCTTCTCTCCAAAATTCACATGAGAAAAACATAATCTGCTGAATCCATGTTTCTATAAAAAGCACACACTTTTCAACAAGTAGAAGAATTATAAAATATGACTTAACAGTTTAAATATTTTTTTAATCTCTAGCATGCATATACCTTATATTATAATTCTAAATCTTCCAACTGGATATTAAATTTCACCAGAAAAAAATTAAGTCTTGTAATCCTTCTCTAACTCTACAATAACTCATTACAAAATCAAATACCAGTATATGCTTCCAATTGTTTTATGATGTCTGCAGATCCAGTGTAATCTGGAGAGATTGCTAAAAATTGAGGCAAATATTTTATTGAATAGTTGAGATAATCTTTTATATCCTCTACTTCACTTTATTGTACACAAACAGCACAAATTCTGAAGGCAAATAATATAGTCAAGTTTTCACTAAATTTGAGAAAAAAAATACTAGTCATGCAATTAATATTGTTCCTTTTGAGATGACATTTGCCTGTCAGATGGCTTTCAAAAGAGTATTGCATAGTTCAGGAAATTTTATTTAAAAAAAAAAGAAAGAGATGGTAATTCATTTCATTTTGCATGCATTTGAGAAACATCAAATTCAGAACAGCACAAATTACACCCTGCTCCATCTATTGTAAAGTGTAGCAGTTGAGTACAAAGTGTCAAGTTTGTATAGTTATCTATTTAATTGCTTTAAATGTTACAGAGAGAATTTGCCTTTTTACTGGTTGGAATAATACAGCCAAACTGATAGCTAAGAAAAGTTGTAACAGGTCCTACAGAGGCTGACTGTCTTCCTTCCTACTCTCACATAGTAAGTCCTCAGTTAAAAAAAAGTGCGAACTTCCTGCTATTAGTAATAGAGTATTGAAACAGACATCTTTTCCCTACATCCATCTTGAATTATCCCACTAGTAATTATAGAGACAAGAGTAAAAAAGGAAGATATTGATGTGTATATGTCAATCTCAATGTCCCACTTTATCCCCCTTCCCAACCCCCACTTCCCCCTTGGTAACCAGAAGTTTGGTTTCTACAAAAGAACCTCCTGAATAGCACAGGAACTCTGCTCAGTACTCTGTATGATCTATGTGGGAAAAGAATCGTTAAAGAAGTGGATACATGTATATGTATAGTGATTCACTTTGTTGTACAGCAAAAACTAAAACAGCATTATAAATCAACTATACTCCCAATAAAAATTAATCTTTAAAAATCTTTTTAAGTTATTGGAGATATACAGAAAATAAATGCAAACAGAAGAGGGCTGGTACAGTATGAGATTGAGAGGAAGAAGAGGAAGAGGAGAGTGAGAAGCCCATGCTCCCTGGGGTCCTTGTCCTAAGGCAATTCTCAGCCTACGCTAATATTTTTAAGAAATAATTTTATTTTTAACCCAAGGAAATCAGAAACAATTCTGCCCTGTGGGCCTGGGAAAACAAAAAAATATCACAAGGTCTAATAAACTGACCATTTCAATTGTGTTGATATATAGCTTATTCATAAATTTGAAATAATAAGACCATATATTTCAAAACTGTTCCACTTGCTATAAATATCCCACCAATGCCAAACTTCTCCCAGTTTTGTTATATAATAAAACACCCACAGTGTTCTCATAGTTGGATAAAAAATAACATAAGTAAGCCAAAGATTTAAATAGCCTACTCATACTATTTTATTAAATATGCATTTCTTATAACATGGATAACTGTATTATGAAATACTATGTGTGTATGTGTGTGTGAAAGGAACACTTGGTATCTACATTAAACATAAAATTGCTTGTGAGATGCATGTCATGACAGGAACCTTAGTTCCTGAAATTATCCTCTATTTAAACCATTTTCAATAACACTGCTGCTCTGTTTTTAGAAAGCTGTTTAGACTTGTGAAATGTCTTACTATTTCATTTTTGTCTGGAGTCAATCCTGAAAGAAATGCAGAGAAGGATGTGATCATGCTAATCAGGGTGGAAAACTAAAGTACTTGAGAATAGAAGCAAAAAGGTTTTCCCACTAAAAACAGATTCTTATGCTGTTGTGTTCCTCTGCCTTCATTGTCTGTTTGCTTTTCGCTGTCGTGTCTGTCTGTTTAATCTGCTTTACAAATATATATACTCATACACACTCATAATACAAATATATACAAATATATATACTATACATACTACTATATGTAATATATATCCTCTACATATATAATACAAATATACATACTCATAATTCTCAAAGACCAAAGTTTCTTCATGAGATCTACCTTTCCCACCACCTTGGATTGATTTTTGTTTTATCCCAGCATTTTCATTGTTTCTTTATTTAGCTAATATTTTTGCCTCAGCTGCAGCAATGTGCTGCCAGCTTCCAAGACAACAAATAAGCAATACACTTCAGGGTTGTTAGTGTAGTTCCCTGGATTAGCTAGAGGAGAGAGGGTTCTCATACAAGGGATTTGCTCCCTGGAGGCCTGAAGAGCTTTGTTTTTTATGCTTCCACATCACCCCTATTTACAACCTGCAGCATTGTCCCTCCAGCCTGGTGCCAAGGGAGGTGTCCCAAATGGCCACACAATCTGCTGGTGTTTCTATGAACCAAATGAGCTGAATTTCTAATTGCACATCATAAAACCTCCAGTCACTTTCTTGAGGATCTTCTCTTTCATTGTTTATCTATATTTTTTCTTAGGGATTGCAGATAGTTCACAAATTTTACTTTACCCTAATTCAAGCATGTAAAGATTATTTAATGTCATAATCAAATTATCTTCATTTCCTTTCTTCTCTGAATTATTTACTGCACATCCACAATATTTCCAATACTGAAAAATCCTTAAATATTTATTATGTTCGGATTCTGACTTAAACAGCCCATCTACTTCCCTTCATAGATCGGTATCTGAAGTGCGGCCAGTTTAAGAGTTTCACAAACATGTCAGTTTTGTCATGTTATTTAATCACATTTTCCACTAGCCTCAAACGACCTCTCTTAAGTCTCTTCAGTGCCTGAAAATCATTTTTCAAGTCGATACTTCAGTTCCTTCTTCTGGGCAAGTCCTCAACCCCTCAGAAACTTTCTAAGTTCCTAAAAATAGACATAGCCTGTCCTACAAAACATCATACACACTGACATATTGTCTTTCGTTAGTATGATTTTTCCCCAACAATGCTTGATTTCCCTGAGTGGATGGGTCAGCTTCTCGTTCTGTATTCAGAGAATATCTAGCACATTTCTGAACAGACAGTAAATGCTCCGCAGACAACAGACAGCATCTATCACACACCTATGTGCCAACAGCTGTTCTACACACATTATGTGAATAAACTCTTTAATTCTCACAAAAGTTCTATGAGACAGATGCTATTACAAATCACACTTTACAGATAAGGAAACTGAAGCACAGAGAGGTTATATTACTTGTCCATGGTCACAGAATTAGTAAGTGACGGAGCTGAGCAATTTACCCTTAGAAGCCAATAGGCTACCATCTTAATAAATGCTAATCGATGTCATTTGAAACGTGGCTTGTTCTCATCTCTTATCTCACCAGACAGCACTCTCTAATTTTCTTCTCATCCTAACTTACAAAACTCTTATGTTTTCACTTTTATAGACTTTCATAGGCCTAGGTTCTAAGTGTATTTCATTGATATAAATAGAGGAAATAACAATTACCAAAGTTTTATTGTTACACAGTAAGAAAAGAATTAGTTATATTTAGAAAATAACAATTTAAAAACCATAACTGAGAAAACCCAGGCATCTTCCTAAAAAGAAATGTGTGACTATTTATGTAACAATTTTTCCTCAGATTAAGTTTTATCCATATTATCAAATAAACAGCATTAGTTGTTATATTTATAAAACCATGAATTTTGCTGCTTTCATTAACATAATATCATGGCTCCTCAGCATTTAGGTACATAGCCAGACTCTCGTATTATACACAACACACACAAAGATTTGACATGGAGCAGCAGGTCAGATGTGGAGTCAACCCTGATGTGTTTTTAAATATAAAATATTCTAGAAGCAACATTACATCCTTCAACTATGAATGGAAAACAAGACTCTCTCAGCTGGCCTTCATTGTGTTCACACTGCAAGTTCAGATCGCAAACAAATGCAAGAATACAAAAGTCTGGGCCCAGACCAACTTGTATGATGCTCCACTTGTATGGGCTCCACTATGACAGCCCATAGTGTTATTTGTCTGACAGCTATTCCAGGACAAAGTTAATTTATCAATCAAAAAGATTTTCATGCAGATTTATTTATTAATGCACAAATTAGAAAAACAATAACTTTCTTTCTGAAGACCATCAGAAGGAACATTTTAAAAGTAGCCCATTGGTAACACTTTTATTCCTGAATATTTAAGCACAGGATTCTAGAAAAATAAAATTCAAATATGAAATAGTACATATCTTCCCAGCTCAGAAAATACACTACAGTTTAATTGCTTTCAACCTTTTTGTCCTCACAGACATGTGATTCTCTTTGACCCTCTTTGCCTGAGTAGTATGTTCACTGCCCTGGCACTCCTCTCTGATGGTCTGAGAGCACACAAGTATTCCAAGTAGAAAATTGCTTCTTGGGTAGAGATTTCAACCAGCTGCTCTTCCTGATCTGAGCACAATAGAAACACAACGTTGAACTACTTTTTTTAATCAAATAGGTTTTCTTCCATTAACGTAGTGAAATTAACAATGCGAACTGCGTTTAACAATGAATTTATGCTTATGAAACAGTGAAAGAATTACAACTTTTGGCACTATCAAATAACTCCTTGCAAAGACTGTTAACCATTGGTGAAAATTTTATATACATGTCAAAGAATACAGGAAAAGAAATCATTTTCAGTCCCTTGGTCACAAGTTTGAACATGTATTATTCAAATAATTAATTTTCCAAATTTTGTCATAATTACGACATTGTAAGATTATGACCTTTGACGGAGTATATGTGGAAAGATGGGTCAAAATCTAGGCAATTAAATAGAAAAAATATCAAAGAGGAAAAAGTTTGCACTTCATATAATGAAATCCAATTGAAGCTTCTTTGTCATGCATTTAGTAAGTTTTAAAAACATTGTATGGAATTCCCTGGTGATGCAGTGGTTAGGAGTTGGCACTGCCACTGCCGTGGCCCCAGTGTGATCCCCTGGGATCACAAGGAACTGAGATCCTATAAGCCGTGCAGTGAGGCCAAAATACATTTTAAAATGAATGAAAGCCAAGAAAAGAAAAGAAAAAAAAAAAACCACTGTAAAACATGACTTATGTACGAATAGTTGCTTAGAAGTCCAATTTAAATACAAACTAAAAAAAAATTTTCTAGTTAAAATCAATCTTTATTATCAGATAATTCACATTAACAAAAAATTTTAAAAATCAAAGTCTTAGGCATATTTTCCCTTATCATACAGTGAACAAGATGGTTACTTGAATTTAAATTATTTCTATACATATAAACACTTTAAAATACAATGGTTAATCTCTTCAAAGTCTTATTTATGCTAATGTTTGTAAGAGCTTCCCTGGTGGTGCAGAGGTTAAAGACCTGGGTTCAATCCCTGGGTCGGGAAGATCCCCTGGAGAAGGAAATGGCAACCTACTCCAGTATCCTTGCCTGCAGAATCCCATGGACGGAGGAGCTTGGTGGGCTACAGCCCACGGGTTGCAGAGTTGGACACGACTGAGTGACTTCACTTCATTTTGTATCTTCCAGGGCTTTCCTGGTGGCTCAGTCGGTCAAGAATCTGCCTGCAATTTGGGAGACCTGGGTTCAGTCCCTAGGTGGAGATGATCCCCTGGAGAAGGGACTGCCTAACTATACCAGTATTCTTGCCTGGAGAATTCCATGGACGAATAGCCTGGTGGGCTACACTTTGGGGTTGCAAAGAGTAAGACACAACTGAGCAATGAATACTCACTTTCACTTTGTGTCTTCCACATTTGAAATACTCATTCTACAATCAGAAGGGAAGATGAGAAACTGATCTCATTCAGCCATTTTAGAAACAGGGAGGAAGCATTTCATAAGCACTCATGCAAAGAGGAAACTTTGGCTCCAGAGGTCTACAGTAAGATGGCACGTCCATGGAACTCATCATCTTCATGAAGCAAGAAGGAATCACAAAGAAGCCAGCAGCATGAATTAAAAATCAACATTCCGAAAGAGCTGCTTCTAATTTTTTTCATTAATACTGTGTTAGTGTTCCTCATGCTGCATTTAGACACCTCAATGTGGATTTCAACAAGCAGTTTTGAAACAGACCACCCTGTACTGTAATACAAAAATCTCAAGATTTCTGAAGCCAGATCTGTGAATCATATGTGACTCAGCAGCCTCCCACAGGCCTGACATCCCATATATTTTCCCAGAAAATGTTCCTTCTGTAAAAGAGAGGCTGAATGGACACCCTTATTACTATTCAGAAAACACAAAGGAATTTGAGCTCAGGCACTCCATTAGAATTCACAATACCACTTTTAGGTCACTGTAGTATAAAGGGAAAAAAAGGAAAAAAGAAAAAGCCCATTGCCACATCTCTTGCTATCTAGAGAACTGTCTTTTCAACTATTCATATTATATTGCCCTCAAGTTCCAGATCATGCTCTCTTATCTCTTGACCACATCAGGGAAAGAGTAACCTCACAGGCATTTATATCACCTTTGAACATTTTGCAACTAAATCTTTAACTCAAGTTATTTTTCCAGTTAATTCAGGCAATAAACATTATTTCAGTTCTAAAAACTGGAGAAGAATACACCTCAGGCCTGCAGTCCATTTTCCTACTTAATGGATGATTTTCATATCATTACCGCTAAAAAAGATCATGTCAATTCACCCAAATACTTCCCAGAGTAGGTGTTCATTATTGTAAGTACCCTACATACTGCAGACAAGTTCTCTTCCGAGAGCCTGTTTGTAAGTCCAATTTGTTCCTATGTCTAACAGACTTAGCCTAAGGAACCCAACTAACCACAATCGGCGATATAGTACTGTAAAAGATTTATAGTACTTTTGACACAAATAATACATAAAACCAAAGAAAAAATTAAACATATTTAATCTTACAGTATAGTACCTTGAAAACTACAGTAGTTCAGTGCCGCTGGCATACACGGGCTGGCACTGAGTGAACAGACAAGAAGAATTACTGAACAGAGGAGAGAGAGGAGATGGGAGATGGTAGAGCTTAAGAATCGTCAGCAACAGGAGACAACAGGCAAGGTGCAACTTCACTTATGGCTGATGTTGATGGCACAGGTTCCCTGCGATTCAATTCTATCTACCATCTTGAAAAATGTGATCCAGTGATGTTATGAGTTGCTGCTGCTGCTGCTGCTAAGTCACTTCAGTCGTGTTCGACTCTGTGCAACCCCAGAGACGGCAGCTGACCAGGCTCCACAGTCCCTGGGATTCTCCAGGCAAGAACACTGGAGTGGGTTGCCACTTCCTTCCAATGCATGAAAGTGAAAAGTGAAAGTGAAGTCGCTCAGTCGTGTCCAACTCCCAGTGACCCCATGGACTGCAGCCTACCAGGCTCCTCCACCCATGGGATCCTCCAGGCAAGAGTACTGGAGTGGGTCGCCATTGCCTTCTCCGATGCATGAGTAGTAGCTCTTTCTTTCTCATCATACATAACACAGTAGCATTGGACTGCATTCTGAATAACCTCTGCAATCTTCATACCATTCTAAATTCAGGGCCTGTGATTCAAAAACTAACAGTGCCTCCTCAACTAAAGAAAATCCCTTTTCCATTTCCTGTGTCGTGAATCTCTTCAGTTACTTCTTCTTCCTCTTGCCTCTCTTCATCCTTTCTCTGGGCCTCTAATTCCATCAGGTTAGTAAGCTCCTCATGGTGTAGAACAAGGATTTCCATGAAGTTATCCACTTGCAGATCTAGCTCCAGCTTCTCACTGAGGGTCATTAAGTTCCTGAATATCTCTCTGAACTACTCATCTAACTTCTCAAATTCACAAAAATCATGAACAAAGTACAGGCAAAGGTTCTTCCAAATCCCATTCTTGGTGACAGCCAAAACCACATGCCAAGCAAAGTCAATATGTTTTATGGCTTTGTAGATGTAATAATCCTTCCAAAATTGTCACAGGGTTGTTCATGATTCATCACTTGCCTTTAGCACCTAACAAAAACTGTAATGTAAACAGTATTTCTTGAAAGTCACTATAACTCCTTGGTCCATTGGTTGAATAGCATGGTAATGTTCGGTGATGGATGTACTACTTTGATGTTGGGATGAAAGCTGTCCATCTATGGGGGGTGGCCCAGGCTACTCACTGTTGAGTAGCAAAAGAATGTTGAATGGGACATCCTTCTCCAAGCAGCATTTTTCTACATCTGGGATAAAGCAATGGGAAAACCACTCCTGGAAAATGGTCTGTGTAACCCATGTTTGGAGGCTTACTCTTCCATAAAAGAGGAGGAGAGCCCTTGGCTATGTTTCTAAGGGCTCTTGGGTTCTCTGAATGATAAACTAAGAGAGGCTTCAGCTTCATATCACCAGAAGCACTGCCACCAAACAACAGAGTCAGCCTAGCCTTTGCTGCTTTACAAGGTGGCATCAATTTTTCTTTCTTACTGATTTAACTTTGGCCTAGCATTCATTCTCTTCCAGTACAGTCCTATCTCAACCACATTAAAAACTTGATCAGAATAACTCAAAATGCACTGAAGATCTAGATGTAAGACAAGAAACTATAAAACTCTTAGAGGAAAACATAGGCAGAACAATCTGTGACAAAAATCACAGCAAGATCCTCTATGAACCACCTCCCAGAGTAATGGAAATAAAAACAAAAATAAACAAATAGGACCTTATTCAGCTTAAAAGCTTTTGCATAACAAAGGAAACTATGAGCAAAGTGAAAAGGCAGCCTTCAGAATGTGAGAAAATAATAGCAAATGAAACAACTGACAAAGAATTCATCTCCAATATATACAAGCAGCTCATGCAGCTCAATGCCAGGAAAATGAACAATCCAATCAAAAAGTAGATGAAAAAACTAAACAAACATTTCTCCAAAGAAGACAAAGAGATAGTTAATAAACACATGAAAAGATGCTCAACGTCACTCATTATCAGAGAAATGCAAATCAAAATCACAATGAAGTATCATCTCACACTGATCAGAACGGCTGCCATCAAAAAGTCTACAAACAATAAATGCTGGAGAGGGTGTGGAGAAAAGGCAACCCTCTTACACTGTTGGTGGGAATGCAAACTGGTACAACACTGTTCAGAGAACAGTGTAGCGGTTCCTTAAAAAACTGCAAACAGAACTGGCAAATGACCCAGCAATCCCACTGCTGGGCATACACACCGAGGAAACCAGAATTGAAAGAGACACATGCACCCCAGTGTTCACTGCAGCACTGTTTACAATAGCCAGGACATGGAAGCAACCTATGTGTCCATTGGCAGATGAATGCATAAGGAAGTTATAGTACATATACACAATGGAATATTACTCAGCTATAAAAAGGAATACATTGAGTCAGTTTTAATGAGGTAGATGAACCTGGAGCCATTTATACAGAGTGAAGTAAGTCAAAAAGAGAAACACCAATACTGTATATTAATGCATATATATGGAATTTAGAAAGATGATAACAATGATCCTATATGCAAGGCCTCAAAAGAGACACAGATGCAAAGAACAGACTTTGGGACTATGTGGGAGAAGGAGAGGGTGGGATGATTTGAGAGAATAGCACTGAAACGTGTATATTACCATATGTAAAATAGATGACCAGGACAAGTTTGATGCAAGAAGCAGGGCACTCAAAGCTGGTGCTCTGGGACAACCCAGAGGGATAGGGTGGGGAGGAAGGGGGAGGGGATTTCAGAATGCGGGGGACACATGTACAACCTTGGCTGATTCATGTTGATGTATGGCAAAAACCACCACGGTACTGTAAAGCAATTATCCTCCAATTAAAATAAATTAACTAGTTTTAAAAAAATCTTGCTTGGGTAAATACTGTACATTCCTTATCAATAATTTCTCAGATCGGTTCAGGAAATTCCCGGGCAACTACCATATCTGCACTCACTGCCTCGTCACTTACTTTTATGTTATGAAAGATGGCTCTAGCCATGAACTGCTGAAGCCAGTCATCAGTTCAATTCAGTTCAGTCGCTCAGTCCATTGAGTCAGTGATGTCATCCAACCATCTCATCCTCTGTCAATCCCCTTCTCCTACTATCTTGTATATTTCCCAGAATCAGGGTCTTTTCCAATGAGTCGGTTCTTTGCATCAGGTGGCCAAAGTATTGGAGTTTCAGCTTCAGCATCAGTCCTTCCAATGAACACCCAGGACTGATCTCCTTTAGGATGGACTGGTTGGATCACTTTGCAGTCCAAGGGACCCTCAAGAGTCTTCTCCAACACCACAGTTCAAACGCATCAATTCTTTGGCACTCAGCTTTCTTCACAGTCCAACTCTCACATCCATACATGACCACTGGAAAAACCATAGCCTTGACCAGACGGACCTTTGTTGGCTAAGTAATATCACTGCTTTTCAATATACTATTTAGGTTGGTCATAACTTTTCTTCCAAGGAGTAAGTGTCTTTTAATTTCATGGCTGCAATTACCATCTGCAGTGATTTGGGGGCCCAAAAAAATAAAGTCTGACACTGTTTCCCCATCTATTTCCCATGAAGTGATGGGACCAGATGCCATGATCTTAGTTTTCTGAATGCTGAGCTTTAAGCCAACTTTTTCACTCTCCTCTTTCTTTCACTTTCATCAAGAGGCTCTTTAGTTCTTCTTCACTTTCTGCCATAAGGTTGGTATCATCTGCATATCTGAGGTTATGGATATTTCTCCCAGAAATCTTGACTCCAGCTTGTGCTTCATCCAGCCTGGCATTTCCTATGATGTACTCTGCATATAAGTTAAATAAGCAGGGTGACAATATACAGCCTTGATGTACTCCTTTCCTGATTTGGAACCAGTCTGTTGTTCCATGTCCAGTTCTAACTGTTGCTTCTTGACCTGCATACAGATTTCTCAGGAGCCAGTCATGGAAGGCATTAAAAGGTGTACCCTCTGCTTCTTCGCTGTGTTTCTTCAAGTCTTCAGAAATGTTTTCAGCTTTCTCTTGAATCAGCAGTAAGCTGTGTGGGACTCGACACTGATGCTAATCCTACATCCACACACTGATAATTTTCTCCATCTCCTCCATCACTTTTCCATGCTTCTTCAGAATTATAGTTGACATCATTGGCACAGCAGACTTCACATGTTCCATGGTTTTGTCCTAACCATGCTGATGGTTGAACAATTCATGTTAGAAGAACGAATAATGTCTACCATCTTTTCACCTCACTCCACTCTCTCAATTATGTTCACTCTTGTTCCCAATGTTATCACTTGGCACTTCTTAGCAGTATGAGCTATATCATCACTACTTTTATGCTTGCTTCTGGACATCCTACGCTTGAAACAAAGATACTGTAGTACTGTACTCTATACAGAACTGTCAAGTACACAAAAGCACAGCCACTGGGAGGGGATGCACACACATGAGAATGTACACCAGACACGTGAACTAACATGACTAGACATGTAAATACACACTCGCATCTTTGAAAGTTCGCAACTTGAAGGTTCATGTGAAGGGGGCTTACTCTATCTTACTGACAATCTTTCTAAGGGCAGAACTATTAGAAAGTTCTTCTGGTGAAAAAAAATCATGGTATATTTATCTTATAAAATATTAGGCAAGTATCCAAGATACCTTTTATATATGTTTCTATATGGTTTGATTTTTATCATCACTTTGAAATTTACAAATAAAATTATAAAATTTTCAGAAAAACAATTGTCTTCAGACATGCCTAGCAAAAGAACAATGAATGCAGTTCATAAAGTTGTGGCCATCTGACTGTTCTACTTGTATTTGTCTTTATAATAAGATTTAAACAAAATAAAAAGGAAAACAAAATACATATATGTAAAGGAAAAAATGAGAATTTATATATTCTCCTTCCTATTAAAAAAAGAAAAAACAATCAGCAACTAAAGGCAAGTGGGTAATAATGATTATTGAACATCCCATATAAGTTTAATAGAAATATTTTTCTGGTCAAATGGTAAGTTCTAGAACCTGGGTTTGGGTTTAGGTGTAGACTGGGCCTGGCTTCAGTCATGTTCTTTGGATTATAGATGTTAAAGAAGAGCTAGCAGCCAGTGTCCAAAAGGAAAGTTGGAGCCAAGAACCAAAGAAGTTGCCCATAGAAATAAAGGTTCGAGTAAGCTGGGTAAAAAGAGAACAGGGACTCTAGGAAGAGAATAGCAACTGGAGACAATAATACAGCAAAAGACAAAAATAGAGCATGACTGGGGATCAAAAGAGTGGTCCAATAATTTCACAAAGTGGTTAAGGACTTATCTATGGAATTCCTGTGTTCCTGTCCATCTGTGGATTCACAGGGAGCTGCTAAAAGCCCTGACTGGGCCATGGTCATGAAGGTTTGCTTAAGACCTCTACCATCTTTACAAGGGCTTCCCTGGTAACTCAGCTGGTAAAGAATCTGCCTGCAATGAAGAAGAGCCTGGTTTGATTCCTGTGTCAGGAAGATCTCCTAGGGAAGCAATAAGCTATCCACTCCAATACTGGGGTTCCCTGGTGGCTCAGACGGTAAAGAATCAGCCTGCAATGTGGAAGACCTGGGTTCAATCCCTGGCTCAGGAAGATCTCCTGAAGGACGGCATGGCAACCCACTCCAGTATTCTTGCTTGGAAAATCCCCATGGACAGAGGAGCCTGGTGGGCTGTGGTCCAAGGGGTCTCAAAGAGTCAGACACGAGTAAGCAACTAACCACATCTATTTAAATTCTTACTCTGAGATCCCAAAGTGCATCATGCAGAATGTCACTACAATGGGAAGTTCATTTGGTTTTACTATTTCTTTTGAACAACTGAAGTTTAATAAGTAAATATACTCATCTTTAAGTTAATGTCAGAGCTCAAATTAGAACCTTATTCTTGACTCTCTCAATCAATTCTTCCTGCTGGATTTTTCAAAAAGGCCAAGGGACTATCTTTGGATAAATTAAGAATAGTATATATACTTTCCATCTAAAGGAAACACCTTTATCAGGACTATGGTAAAGGTGTTCTCATTTCCATCCAAGCTGGTCTTATTCTCTACGTTCACTCTTCTAATTTGACAGGAGGAGAAGTGTGTGCAATGAATGGGCAGGCAACAGAATTAATGGGAGAGACTCCATTACACCCATCACAGTATTTCTACTCTTCATTAGAAAAATCCAGGCGTGCACAGAACTGGGAAACCCAGGGGAAATAACATGCTCCTGATTAACCAACTCTCCCTGAACTTATAACATAGTCACCTGGTAGTGTTCTTGCCTGGAGAATCCCAGGGACGGGGGAGCCTGGTGGGCTGCCGTCTATGGGGTCGCACAGAGTCGGACACGACTGAAGCGACTTAGCAGCAGCAGTAGCAGCAGTAGATAGGATTACATGAAGGAAAATGAAACAGAAGAAATTGAAAGAGATTCGATGGATTCAAAGGAAAAGAAAGAAATCACGAGAAGAAATGAGGAATAGGAACACACAGAATTTGGGAAGAGTGAGAAGGAGAGTACACACAAAAAAAAGGATATTAAAAAATCTGACTATTTCTAAAAGTCAACTGAATTCTAAGAAGATGAAAATTTACTTTTGCACCTCTGAAAAATTTTGGTTTATCACCAAAAACTTTAAGCATTATTTATATTATTTACATAATCACTGCAACTTTTGAGATATATAATTAATAGTCCTATAAACTGATATAGCCTTTAATCTGGTTATAATGTGATATATGATTATTTTGCTCTATTTCTCATGGAATTATGAAATCAAATCATTTTTAAGACTATGTTCATTTATATGAATTCTTGTTTACATTCAATGTATTGTTAGGAAAAAACAATGTTCATTCATCTTTGCTATTCAAGTATACATCTTTTCAGTGTGGACAAATATTTGAAAAACACTGATTTTTGCTGTGTAGATCAATGACATACTAATAAATGAATGATAATTTGTTTACAGCAATCATAAAATTGGTTCCCTGCAGAGAAGCGGAGCTCAATTTGTGCATCTTCACATCTTAGCTACCCTGATATCTGAACATACCTGTGAAAGACTTAAGTTCATTTTATTGCACTAAATACTGAAGTGCCATTGCATATGCTACTTCTACACTTTTGGCCACCATCTTTCACCTTCTCTTTCGGAGTTCTATGTGGTTAATAAGGGAGATTTAGAGGAGAGCTAAGGTCATATTGTTTGATTTGCATAACCATACATGTTATTTTCTACTGAACACAGTGGATGACACAGGATCTGGGAAGTCAAGCTACTGTGGGGAGGTAGTCTTGATAGTGCTTTGTAATCTGGCTGGGGGTTGTACTCCCTAACTTTTTAGCTAATGAACTGGAGATTCTTTAGCACTTGGACCTTCAAAATGGAAAATGAACCCAAATGCCAAGTAACTCCTAAGCCAACTCTCCTCTTAGATAGCTCAATGCTATAGCAGAGATATACGAGACTTAGATCTCAAACTTGCCACTCTAGAATTTGACACCATCACTGAATAGCATGTTCTTATCCACTCTTTCTTCTGCCTACCAAATTTCCTTTCCATGGCTTCTCATTTCTCCTCATTCCTTTAAAACCCAGGGCAAGGACACATTCCTAACCATACTAGCTAAACCAACTCTTCGTCCTGCCTCCTGTCCATTTCAGGCTCTTATTGTTTCTTAAGTATACTCACAATTGATAGAATGGAGATTACGTAAACATAATGTTGGCTGACACAGAGACCATAAAGTTTCGATTAAAGTCATATGGAAAAAATTTACATTTCAAATGTCTGAATTTTCATGCAAAATGTCCATAAAATTATGTCAGGTCAGTTTTGAATGAGAAAAATGAAAGGATCATTGTTTTCCTATAGCAAAAAGTAGACAATCCAACTGGGATGATGCCATTGTATCAGAAACAGCAATGCAATCAGAGTAACAATTTCTGGACACTGTCCATCTCCACCAGGTGGGATCCAGCACTGCACACCACTGTCAATCTGCCCAACTACCTAAACTTCAGCTGCTTTGATAGTGGGAATGTTTCTCATCATTTGCAGAAACTTCAACACAAGGAACTAAGGAGGGCTTCCCTGGTGGCTCAGATGGGAAAAAGTCTGCCTACAACGTGGATACCTGGGTTCGAGCCCTGGGTCAGGAAGATCCCCTGGAGAAGGAAATGGAAACCCACTCCAGTATTCTTGCCTGCAAAAGTCCATGAATGGAGGAGCCTAGCAGACTACAGTCCATGGGGTCGCAGAATCGGACACAAATGAATGACTTTCACATACATACATACATACTTTCCCTGTGAAGTTGCAAGTACTGGAATACAAGTGTAATTTTTAGATTCTTTGGAGAACAGCACCTATACAAATTGTGTAGAAATACAATTTATTATTTAAATATTAAATAATTAAGTATTAAATAATATTTCAATATTACTATTTAATATTGTCTGACTTTGTCAATGGCTAAAATTACTTTTAAAAGCTCATTAAGTTCTATGAATCAGTAAAGTAATGATACCATAGCTGATATCTTATTCAGTCAAAAGCAGAATCTAAAATTAAGGTAAAAACAAAATATCTCTATTTTTAGACTTTAAACAAATCAATATATCATTTTTATTTTAAATGTCTGGAGACTATTAATTCCAAGGAATGCATTATTTTACATATTTTACAAATGCTTTAATCTAGTCTCATTTTCCTAGGTAGTTGCTTTGGGATTGGCATTCTATTATTGAATAATAGTAACAACAACAAATTAAAGCCTTACAAATTTGTTACTCAGAATAAACAGAACTTATCATTTCACTCCCTGTCCAGAAATTTCCAGGTACATCCCATTTATTTACCTTTTAATGTTCTATGAGCAGCTTCCACAAACTGGCACCTCCTATATTTACAATCCTTTTTCTATCAGTATTTTCTCTTTTGCTGTATGTAATAAATAATGATAAATTATTATCATTCTCACCCCAGAATAACATGAGTTCAACAAAACATTATTTTGTGTAAAAATTCAGAAAGTCAAAATAATTTAGGTATAGCTCATTACTAACAACATCACATACTCTTTTTTCCTAATGTACAAACTCTCTGCATTCTAATTTCTCTACTGGAAACATCTCTTCCTTGAAATCTTTCTCCTGGAAAATTCCTTGTTAGGCCAAATTCAAATACCAACTTCTCAGCAAATCTCTCCTGGATGTCATACACTTTACTTATAATATTACAATGGTATTAAATTTCATAGTAATTATTTGTCAACAAGCTCGCCATTAAACTCTTGGCTTCATGGCAACAATCAAAGTGACTAGCTTGACAGCTAGTATGAATTCATTAAATGTTTAATGAATTAATGTTAATTCTACTAAATGATTATCTCTTTGCCATCCCTTCCTCCTTTCCATTCTCAATGCCACTGTTTTTAAGGACTTTTCCATCTAGTGCATAGACTATTGCAGTAGTCCCCGACCTGGTCAAACTGACTCTATCTTCCTCTGTCTTCCAGTAATTGCAACTCCAAGTTACCACATAAGGATTACTGTGCCCTTTACACACAGTCCCTCTGAAAAATCACTTGTTCTATATAAGATTTTAAAAAATAACTTTCATTATAACGAAATTCCAGGAGATGCTTAATGTGCAATTTCATTACAAGGCTACAGGCCTGGAATGTTGTACAACTGTTTGTCATTTTCATCCTTTTATTAAAATCCCCCTCAGTACTTTTTCTATGTTTAATAAACATTCTATTATTAGAAAAAGAACATGAAATAAACTGGTCCCCAATTTTACATATTAAATTAGTAAGATAAGAAGCTTAAAAACTGTAGTTATTTGATTTGTATTATCATTAGAACACATTTTTGTATACTATAAAAAGTATGCTCAGTTACAGCATTAACTTACATTTAACTTCCATTCTAAGATGATATTCTCAAAAATATATATAACATAAGCATTAATACAAAATAAACTATAAAGATTAAGATATTATAAGTCAAATCATTCCTCAAAAAATTTGTTCAGTCTTCTGGAAATTAGTGTGAGATTCCTCACTGCATTTAAGATGTGCACAAATTAGTTCTCTAAGCTATAACTTACAGAATTGATACAAGAAAAAAAATAAATTCAGTAAGGTAAAATGTCATTCAGTATAAAATTACGGCAATATATGATACGAAGTAGATTTTTATTTTCCAATCTTACCTAAACAATAAAAGAAAATAACCGTATCCAAATTTAGAATATAGTTTACAAATAATATTCCTGAGCACTATAAAAACCTGAAATATTGATAAAATTTGTGAAAGGGAGGACTTGTAAAGAACCTACAATGGATGATTAAATTTTACTGTGTTCAGAGTCAAGAGATGGCTTCTAGTTTCCTTTATATATTCTTATATTTTACTATCTTAAGATATAATTAGAAAAAAAATTTACTGATAAGAACAATACCAAACAGAGAACTGACCAGACCTGAGAATTGCTGGATTACTAGACTGCCTTAAAGCGCATGACTCTTTTGGGAAGAGGCTTCTAACCAAAGTTACTACAATCAACAACTCTTTATTCATTTCCTGAATATCATATTAACCTCCTTCTCCTTTGTTATGGAAAACCACAGTTCACAAAAAAACACTCCAAACACTTTAAACAAGATCAGTCTTCTAGTCAAGCAGGCCTTGACTATCATGATTCATTTTTAAGAACTTAATTTCTGTGCTGTCAATTCTCCCTTTTTAATTGTTACAGAATCTCATACATAATACATCATTTTATCAGAACACATCATATTGCCTTGTGACACAGCATGAGCTGTCAAGTAAAGCGTAATAATCTTTGGCCTCAACACACCCACTAACATCAATAAAAAATGAAAATTACACCTACAAGCTGGCTAAAAAGGCTTTTATACTGTGGTACTCTAGTAACTGTCCAGATAATGTAACAAATACTACTCAGCTCCTTAGACACTCTTCATTCTACCACAAATCTTTTCCTGTTTTGTTCTCAAGAGTTAGATTTATAAACACTCACTATTATTCACTGAGTAAACCTACAGATTAGTCCATGTATATTCTAGAAATAGGTTAAGTGTGATCTTACCATTAAAAAAAAAAATGCAATTGGTCTTTCATTTGCTTATATCTAAACACACCTAGAAAAAAAGCAAATTATACTTTTAAACAATACAGCATCAACTTTATTTGGGGCAATATCTTCTAATGAAAACCTCCCAGAGAAAAGAAGGCTATTTAACAAAAACTGTATTACCCACGGGAAGCTCCCCTCTGTTGCCAGCTAAAGGTTGATAAGGGTCACTCCACATGAAACTGGACATGAGTGACACTCATGGTAAACCAGTTCCAATACATACGCTCACTTTCTAGGCAACATTACACTTCTCCAAGACAGTGTAAATGTTTTAATGTCAAAAGAACATAATGCCTGTCAAAGTGTTCTGTGTATGTTAAAAAGACAAGTAATTTAGGAAGCGTCTCTGACATTTAAAAGGGAATCATGCATTCACGGTCTCCCTCTCCTCCAACCTGACACCTAATTAAGCATCAATACAAAACAATATAATTGAACAGATGTACTAGTCATTAACAGGAATTACCCATTCTCCTATCAAATCAGAATGTACAGAGAGGGCTCTATTTGTAATAGGTTGACTTAATTGCCTGAGAATTCCCCGGAGAAATATACAAATGGATCAAGACATCTCACATGCACACACACAAACACCGCCCACAGACAAACACAGACACTCCTTCTAAGCTTTGTTCCATGTTTTAGTCATTGCTACATCCATCTCTGCAAATGAGAATTTATGGTGGCTGCATTCAGTACTCGAAGATCAGATAACTAGATGGAAAAATAAATAAAGCTAAATGAAAGCTAACATAATTCAGATTCAGGAATACCTTACTACAAATTTCTTATACAGCAATGCTTTTCATAAAATAGCTGTTTTTCAAAAATTACTAAAAACAGAGCACAATAAACAAAAACATCCAACAAAGCAAAACAAAAAACATACACACAATATACAGAATAAGTGAATCTCCTGGCAATTAACTGTGAAACATTTGTTTCGTCACAAGAACCTGATTCACAATTACTGCAGTTGCAGGGTTTTTTGAAGCTCAGAAGTTCTGAAATATGCCAGGCAATTCTCACATCTTCATGCAAAGCAAGGAATCCAGGAAGTTAACACAATCATGTTTTCTTGTCCTTCTGATTAACAGCCCTCTTGGAGATGTATACAGTATCTGCTGACCAAAATAACTCACTTAACCATAAGGAAAGTCTCTCTTAACCAAAAGCATTTAAAAAGGAGGAAAATAAGGCATTTTCATAATGGCTTAAAGATGTAGCTGGATTTTAGAATTTACAAAACAGATCCAGTATTCTAATCCTCAACAAGCTAAGGGCATTAAATTGATGGAATATAAGAGATTTATCCCTAAGAGTATCATATTGGACCTAAGTTTTGTGGGATAATGCAAATGAAAGGTTTGGGTCAGAGATACATAAAATAAAAACAAGGAGCAGAAAAGAGGTAGAAAAACAATTCCAAACTGAATGCTCCTAACACACACACACACACACACACACACATATTCAGAGCAGTTAGGTTTGCCACTATTCTGCCATATCCCATCATCCATAATGGGGTCTTCAGAATACAGAAAAACCTCACCTAGCACCCCATCACCCTACGTCATATTTCAGGCCACTAGAGAATATAAAGGCACTTATTTCAAAGACTACTTGCATTTCAGATTCTAGCAATGCCATGTCAGAACTGTTCCTAGCATTTTCAGTGACAGAGAGATACCCTGGTCACATCACAAAATCTCTCCTATTGGAACTTCAAGTGCTCGATTAAACTCCCAGCCATACTGATCACAGGAGTGTGGAGGTGTGGAGACATGGGAGTGTGTGCTCTGCTCAAGCCTTTTCCCCTACAAATAATTCCCAGTTGTTACAGCTCCACCGCACCACCCTCCTCTCTTTCCAATTTCTTATTATAGAGTTAATAAGCTGCCTGTGTGTACTTTCTCATCCACAAAGATGCAGATTTTTGTGGGCAGGAAACAAACACATGTGGCACAAAGCTTATAAATATATTTAATGCCCCCCCAAATATTATTGATTTCACTCTAGACTGTCTTAATTGCCTACAGCCCCAGATGCCGTGTCTGTGAGGTCTCTGGGGTGAAAAATCAAGTTACGGGTGATTGCCTTGGGCTCTCTTGGCTTCAGGAGCAAGCTTAATGACTAAAAACACACTGGCTGTCCGTCAGTGGAACAAGGCCACATGTCACTGAATTTGTGTGTCAGCCAGAGCTGGGGTACAGAAAATAGATGTCACAAAGGAGATCTTCAGGGAATTGAGCACCCTACCATCTTGTAAAATATAGGAAATCTGTGTTTCTTGACTCAAAACAAAACAAACAAAAAAGTACAGCTGATTTTGTCCAATTCACCAGCATGGGAGGTTGGTAAGAAATGTAGTTGGATCCCACACACTGCCAAATTTAGTTCTGAATTCTTTAAAAATATTTTTCAAGGGGCTAGAAGCTTTTAATGAATATTTTTCCATCTTGCTATATGTCTTAAGCAACTCAATAAATACCTGTCATTCACAAACTCACAATGAAACAAGCTTTAATGCACACAGCACCACTTTAAAGTTTGTCCTACTGCTATAAGAAACATGAAGCAGCTGGAAACTTCACAATGCCAGCATAATACTCATGATTTCCAGTACATGTTGTCCTTGCTTGACTTCCTTATTCAAGGCTAATATCCCCTTCAAAGAGAAATGACCACGGGGTAAAATATAACCTTTGATTATGAACCATATATTCTTGCCACAGTTATTAACAATGAACAATATATATTCCAAAACAGCAAGTATCTTAGTTCAGTAATGTCAGCAAAGGTTAAAATCTTCTCATCTGAAATGAACAGTTCCATACTTCTTTCCCAAATATATACTTCTGTATCTAATTTAAAAGAATTCATGTGGGTTAGACTCTTAAATCTATATATGCACAGAATTTCCATATACTAGCTAGGATGATTAATTTTCTTCCTTGTAACTAGCCTTCCTAGACACTGATAAGTAAAATATTTCGCTTTCAACAGCATTGAGCTCACTGTTGAGGGAAAGTAAGCTGTAATGAGCAATGTCAGGCTTCTACTTTTAAGGCAATCTCAAGCGATGAGGGTAAACGGAAACGAAACCAACACGACTTAGAGGAAAATGCTGAACAACGAAATAGAAGGTTATTAACTTTCTGCCACTTGAATATTGTTTTCTACCCATTCGCATGCTGAGATAATTATATACACATGACAGTATTATACGCACTGCTTGCCTACTTAAAAACTGTTCTCCAACGAAAGTATTATTGATTGAAGCTTTTTGTGCATCATGTTTAAGTCACACACACACAAAAAAAATTGCCCAGTTTCTACTGGAGCTAATCCATTACTCAAATTTTGTCAAGGAAATTTTAGATTACTATGCAAAACTGTCAGGCTCCATTCCTAATAAAAATTGATCCTTTTTTAATTGGGTCATGTAGTCACTTTCAAAATTCTAACATCTCTTCTTTTGCCAAAACCTAACATTCCAGTTATTGATTAAAGCTTCACATTTGCTTTGGAAGGTATCAGATTCTCTTCTTCATTTAGATCAGGATTGTTATACTAGACCAAGGTTGTGGCCATCTGTCAGATTCAGCTATCCATATTGGCTTGTCTCAGTCCAGAGTTTATCTACAGTTACTACAACCAGTATGATTCTTAGGGAGTTTGGCAAAATTGTCAAGAACGTAGGCAAAAGAATCCAAGTGAGGGAATATTTTTGCTTTCTTTCCACTGCTTGAAATATGTTTCTCTATCCTTCTGAATGGGATCTCACACTCTCAGTCTGTCCTACCTAAAAGAAGGATTTCATAATCTCACTGCTTCACACTTGAAATAATGATTCTCCAGTGACTACTATTAGTAATAATCAGCAATCACTATGTTTTAAAGGGCAAGGATTCTTTAAGAGAAAAGATCTCTCTCTCTGTTGCACTCTTTGCTCTTTGCCACATGATTATCTGACCTCAGACTACATCATTCTCCTTCTCTTCCTGGTTCTAAGAATTTGGATGGAAAAGAAAGCAGAAGTCCTGTGGATCAAGCTTTCTTTTTCTGTCGTGCTTCAACTCTGTTTCCACAAGTACTCAAGCATAATGGGCTCGAATTTTAGATACACAGAGGTTATTTACAGCTAACTCATTAGCTCCAAACATTGCATGAGGCTATCAGTCACTTTGTGAGCATGCATGATAATACTTTTGCCCGTGAATTATGTGCCTTTATAAAAAAAACTTCTCTGAAAAAGCAAAAAAAAAAAAAAAAAAAAAAGTTTGGCAAGAATTCATGCGTTTCTAGACCTTTTTTTGTATAACCACTGAGTAAGACCAAAATACTTTTTTTTAACTCCCAACATGATAACATCCAAACTCTACTAGGTGACAAACAGGACTGACCTTCCTACCTTCTATCATTAAATAAGGCAACTGTAACTATTACATAGTTATTATATATTATTATATATTATATACATTATATTATATATTATATATATATTATATATTATTATTACATTAATAGTTATTACATAACTATTGATATGACTATTGGTCATATCAATCTGGTTCCAATGTAGACTGAAGAAAATCATTAAACATTTACTTAACATTATAAAAAAGAAAAGAAAACCACTAACGTTATCTAACTCGGATCCTCTTCCAAACATAGGTAACCTGAGTATATTAAACTATGACTTCATCTTCTTATTTGGGAGTTCAAAGCTCAGAAGAGCTGAGATTCGATCCCCTGCCATGTACAGCCTGTGAGATCATAAGCAGGACAAATAATCTTGAATGTTTATTTTTCTCACCTGTAAGATGGAGTTATTTACCCATACCTTTTAGGAATGTTGTAAGGATTTTAAAAAATGACAGATTAAAGGGATTTAAAAGTAATTAATATACAAGTTCTCAATAAAAAACAATTATTATAATTGTATTAAAGATGATTAACGACAAGTTCACTTTTTTGAGAGTTTTGAAACCATATTCTGCCACCCAGTAACTTTCACTCAGTAGCCTAAATTTCTGTTTTCATTATATCTACTTCTGTCATGAATTCTTTTGGTTTAAAAAAACACCAAATTATTAGAATATGATTCTCTGCTACTTGAACACCCTAGTCTCCTTAAAAATAATCTAATTTGTCAATCAGCTTATTAAATAAAACTTCAACTTTGAGACCTGAAGCCAACATACAAATTGTCATCTGACCAGGATAGAGTTTTGGGTCTCAGCAGGGATGATGTTTTGCTTATAGTCAGCTGGTTACTGGTGCTGCTGGATTGTGTACATGTCATGTATGTTAAACCCAAGTGCTGCACCTAAGCCAGTTCTTCTCCACTCTGTACTACACAGTAAACTTACACTAAGAATTTTTATTTTACTTGTGAAACTATTTTTTTTTAATGAGAGTGAAAAAGATCACCAGGGAAAGTAATACTATTTTTTGGTGCTCTGTACCAGTTACTGTTTATTCACAGTTTCTCAAAGTATTTTCTCCAACCATTTGCATGATAATAAATTGTGCTAAGTTGCTTCAGTCATGTCCGACTCTGTGCAACCCCACAGACAGTAGCCCACCAGGCTCCCCCGTCCCTGGGATTCTCCAGGCAAGAACACTGGAGTGGGTTGCCATTTCCTTCTCCAATGCATGAAAGTGAAAAGTGAAAGTGAAGTCGCTCAGTCGTGTCCGACTCCTAGCGACCCCATGGACTGCAGCCTACCAGGCTCCTCCGTCCATGGGATTTTCCAGGCAAGAGTACTGGAGTGGGTTTGCCATTGCCTTCTCCTATAATAAATTAGATGCCTTTAAAAGTTACATATTTATTGCACATACACAAGGGAATATTATTGAGCCATTAAAAAGAATGAAATAATGCCATTTGCAACAACATGGATGGACCTGGGGATGATCATAACACATGAAGGAAGTTAGCACATGATGTCACATATATGTGGAGCCAAACAACCAAATACAAATGAAGTTATTTACAAAACAGAAATAGGCCCACAGACACGGAAGGCAAACTTTTGGTTACCAGGGGAGAAGAGCTGTGGTGCGGAGTCGGGGGCGGGATAAACTGGGAGTTTGCCATCGACATGTACACACTACTATATTTAGATAGATAACGAACAAGGACCTACCACATAACACAGAGACCTCAGCTCAATATTCTTAAACAACCTAAATGAGAAAAGAATTTGAAAAAGGATAGATACACATTATATGCATAACTGAATCACACTGCTGTACACCTGAAACTAACACAACATTGTTTTAATTGGAAAAAAAAAAAATGTCACATGCTTCCATTATTTATCAAGTTAGTTTTTAAATTGTTTTTCTAGGGAGAAGTAAATATATAATAACTTTATGAGAAAAATGGTTTTTGAATTATGTTTCCATGGATTCCTTTGGCCCCTGCTCTGAAATTCATTATTTAGTAGGCATGGAGCTGGAACAACAAATGTGTAATTTTTTAAAATTTTATTTTATATTGGAGTGTAGTTAGTTGATTAATATAAAATAAAACTTTAAAAAATTAAACATTTGCTAGTCCAGCCCCATGCCTGCTGAATAATGAATTTCAGAGCATGAGTCAAAAGAATCCATGGAAGCATAATTTACAAAACATTTTTTCTCATAAAGTTATTAAATATTTACCTCTCCCTAGAAAAACATTTCAAAGACAATCTTGAAAAATAATAGAAGCATATAACTTTTTTACCATTTAAAATTCATATTTTATCATACTCTTAATCACCTCTTTCAGTTTAGTCACTCAGTCGTGTCCGACTCTTTGCGACCCCATGAATCGCAGCACGCCAAGCCTCCCTGTCCATCGCCATCTCCCAGAGTTCACTCAGACTCACGTTCATCAACACAGTGATGCCATCCAGCCATCTCATCCTCTGTCATCCCCTTCTCCTCCTGCCCCCAATCCCTCCCAGCATCAGAGTCTTTTCCAATGAGTCAACTCTTCGCATGAGGTGGCCAAAGTACTGGAGTTTCAGCTTTAGCATCATTCCTTCCAAAGACATCCCAGGGCTGATCTCCTTCGCAATGGATTGGTTGGATTTCCTTGCAGTTCAAGGGACTCTCAAGAGTCTTCTCCAACACCACAGTTCAAAAGCATCAATTCTTTGGCGCTCAGCCTTCTTCACAGTCCAACTCTCACATCCATACATGACCACAGGAAGAACCATAACCTTGACTAGATGGACCTTAGTCGGCAAAGTAATGTCTCTGATTTTGAATATACTCTCTAGGTTGGTCATAACTTTCATTTCCAGGAGTAAGAGTCTTTTAATTTCATGGCTGCAATCACCATCTGCAGTGATTTTGGAGCCCCAAAAAATAAAGTCTGACACTGTTTTCACTGTTTCCCCATCTATTTCCCATGAAGTGATGGGATCAGATGCCATGATCTTCGTTTTCTGAATGTTGAGCTGTAAGCGACCTTTTTCACTCTTCTCTTTCACTTTCATCAAGAGGCTTTTTAGTTCCTCTTCACTTTCTGCCATAAGGGTGGTGTCATCTGCATATCTGAGGTTATTGATATTTCTCTCGGCAATCTTCATTCCAGCTTGTGTTTCTTCCAGTCCAGCATTTCTCATGATGTACTCTGCATAGAAGTTAAATAAGCAAGGTGACAATATACAGCCTTGACGTACTCCTTTTCCTCTTTGAAACCAGTCTGTTATTCCATGTCCAGTTCTAACTGTTGCTTCCTGACCTGCATATAGGTTTCTCAAGAGGCAGGTTAGGTGGTCTGGTATTCCAATCTCTCTCAGAATCTTCCACAGTTTATTGTGATCCACAGTCAAAGGCTTTGGCATAGTCAAGAAAGCAGAAATAAATGTTTTTCTGGAACTCTCTTGCTTTTTCAGTGATCCAGCAGATGTTGGCAATTTGATCTCTGGTTCCTCTGCCTTTTCTAAAACCAGGTTGGATATCAGGAAGTTCACGGTTCACGTATTGCTGAAGCCTGGCTTGGAGAATTTTGAGCATTACTTTACTAGCATGTGAGATGAGTGCAATTGTGCGGTAGTTTGAGCATTCTTTGGCATTGCCTTTCTTTGGAACTGGAATGAAAACTGACCTTTTCCAGTCCTGTGGCCACTGCTGAGTTTTCCAAATTTGCTGGCATATTGAGTGCAGCACTTTCACAGCAGCATCTTTCAGGATTTGAAACAGCTCAACTGGAATTCCATCACCTCCACTAGCTTTGTTCGTAGTGATGCTTTTTAAGGCCCACTTGACTTCCCATTCCAGGATGTCTGGCTTTAGATGAATGATCACATCATCATGATTATCTGGGTCATGAAGATCTTTTTTGTACAGTTCTTTTGTGCAACAACTGAATAAACTGATTTTACCAAAAAAAATTATGCTTTTGTAATTATTTACACTTATCTGAATTTCTCTCAAAATTGCATTTAGGAAAATGTGTGTTTTAAGTTTTGTATTATCTTAGGACACGTTAAAATATTACTGACTACTCAGAAAGTGGTCTGTAGTTTCACACATAATATATCCAGTGAATTGCTCATCATCTCTTTGAAAATATAAAAGTAATACATTGTATGGAAAGTTATAAAATTAAAAGCAAATGTTTCCTCTCATTCCCTACCCAGTTTTTTCCATGGAAATACAATTATTTTCTCCAGTTTCTCTTTATATGCCTCATTTTGGTCATGTTCAGAACTTGAAATATTCTGTTTTCACTTCCATTTCTTGATTTTTCAGCTGTAGACAGTACCACTCACTCTTTCAATGAGCTATATTGAAATCAGCTCACATGTATGCCTTTCCTCTCCTCCACCATAAACCCATCTATCTTTTTCTCTCTCTTCTTCCAACTTGTGCCATAATGTGACTTTTAACTTTTCCATTATTTTCATTTTAACAATTAAATAATATCCTAATTAGTATTATTATTATTGGCACTGGACAGATGGATTGGGATTCAAGGATCAGCATATGCATTGATAGAAAGATAGATAGATGTGGTTAAAGAACAAGATCCTAGTGTACAGCACAGGGAACTATATTCAATATCCTGTGATAAACCACAATAGAAAAAATATGAAAAAGAATGTATGTCTGTGTATGAATAACTGATCGTTTTGCTGCACAGTAGAATTTAACACAACATCAGAAATCAATTATACCTCAAAAAAATAAGTGTTAAAAAAAAACTCTATTGGACTATCCATAGGATTTAGGAAATATTACTCAGATGTTAAGTATTAAAAGTGAAAAAATTAGTACCATGCCACATCCCTCTACCACCTAACCCCCACTCATAACCCAGATTCTCTCCATTACAGAATTACTTTTAATTTGTCAGCATTTATTACATTTACATTCTGTTCTCTAACTGCAATTGTCTTCCATTGCATTCCACAAGAAATAGAATGCTTCCATGTGGCATTACAGCATGGTTCACCTTAAATCTCAAATATAAATAAAATATTTAAATAGAAAAAATTAAATAAAAAAATTTAGATAGAAAAATTAGTTTTATGAGTAATTAGAAAGGTATAAGTCACCTCATATCTCAGAGCCACTTGCACCTTCAAAGAGGTACTGCATTCTGCCTGTGGAAATGTGTATCTTTATAAATAAACTCACTTTGACTTTAAAAAAAAAAGGTATCAGTCAAATAGGTCTACAACTTTAGCTTGTGCTTTCTGATAACTCATAATATCAACTTTGTGTCAACAGTTTCTATGTATCAGAAATAAAAAAAAACATAACTCCATGGTTATTGGTTATTTCAGTCACTAAACTGTGTCTGGCTCTGCAACCCCATGGACTGCAGCATGCTAGGCTTCCCTGTCCCTCACTATTTCCCAGAGTTTGCTCAAACTCATGTCCATCTGTGTCAGTGATGTCATCCAACCATCTCATCCTCTGCCGCTCCCTTCTCCTCTTGCTTTCCACCTTTCCCAGCACCAGGGTATTTCCAATGAGTTAGCTCACCCATCAGGTAGCCAAAGTACTGGAGTTTCAGCTCCAGCATCAGTTCTTCACAATGAATATTCAGGATTCATTTCCTTTAGGATTGACAGGTTTGATCTGCTTACTGTTCCAGTGATGCTCAAGAGCCTTCTCCAACATCACAGTTTGAAAGCATCAATTTTGCAGCACTCAGCCTTCTTTATGGTCCAACTCTCACATCTGTATATGACCACTGGAAAAACCATAGCTTTGACTGTATGGACCTTTGTTGGCAAAGCAATGTCTCTACTTTTTAATACACTGTCTGCTGCTGCTAAGTCACTTCAGTCGTGTCCAACTCTGTGCAACTCCATAGACGGCAGCCCACCAAGCATCCCTGTCCCTGGGATTCTCCAGGCAAGAACACTGGAGTGGATTGCCATTTCCTTCTCCAATGTATGAAAGTGAAAAGTGAAAGTGAAGTCGCTCAGTCGTGTCCAACTCACAGCGACCCCATGGACTGCAGCCTACCAGGCTCCTTTGTCCATGGGATTTTCTAGGCAAGAGTACTGGAGTGGCTTGCCATTGCCTCTTCCAAGCAGCAAGCATCTTTTAATTTCCTGGCTGCAGTCACCATCTGCAGTGATTTTGAAGCCCAAGAGATAAAACCAGTCACACTTTCTACTTTTTCTCCATCTACTGGCCATGAAGTCATGGGACCAGATGCCATGATCTTAGTTTTCTGAATTTTGACTTTTAAGCCAGGTTTTTCACCCTCTTCTTTCACTTCATCAAGAGGCTCTTTATTTCCTGAGCTTTCTGCCATTAGAGTGGCATTAACTACATATCTGAGGTTGTTGATATTTCTCCCTGCAATCATGATTCCAGTTTGTGCTTCATTCAGCCTGGTATTTTGCATGATGTACTCTGCATATAAGTTAAAAAGTGGAAGTGACAATATACAACCTTGAAGTACTCCTTTCCCAATTTGGAACCAGTCCGTTGTTCCATGTCTGGTTCTAACTGTTGCTTCTTGACCTGTATACAGGTTTCTTTGGAGACAGGTAAGGTGGTTTTGTATTCCCATCTCTTTAAGAATTTTCTACAGTTTGTTGTGATCCACAACAGTGATCACAGTCAAAGGTTTTTTTAGCATAGTCAATGAAGCAGATGTTTTTTTGGAATTCCCTTGCTTTTTCTATGATTCCAAGGGTGCCGGCAATTTGATCTCCGGTTCCTCTGCCTTTTCTGAATTCAGCTTCTGAAAGTACATCTGGAAGTTCTCAGTTCATGTACCGTTGAAGCCTGTTTTGAAGGATTTTGAGCATTACCTTACTAACATGTGGGGCTTCCCTGATGGCTTGTGAATTTTTAGAGACTACATAATACCCTGTGGTTTACATATTACACTCAAACTATCCTTGCCTCTTATTCATATTTACTCTTTTCCTGTCTTTAACTTTGTATTATTTTCATATTTTATCGTATTGTTTTATATTCTTGTATTTCTATAAATACAAAACATTAATAGATATAATTTTTTCCAAATAGATTTGTTTTGCCTGTATCACAAAAGAGAAATATTTAATCAAACTATACATTGGGGAGAGACATAAACTAACTTGAAGAATGCATCCTCTCAATAAAGATACTTTGAAGGCCACAGTAACAGCAATAGTCTAAATTGAAGCTGAGCTGTATACATACAGAGTTCTCGAAAGAAGGAAGATATATATGATGAATAGCCCCATATAGGATTCATTTAAATGTAAGGGAATTTTCTGACTTTCAGATGAGCAGTTTTGTCTTTCATCTCTTAAATGCACCAGAAGTTGAGTGAAAGGAAAACAGAAGCAACTAGTCCTTATAGGCATTCTCATCCCGGAATCCTCCTCTGTCAAGTGGGTTATTTAGACCCTAAAGTGTTCCTTTGTTTTCTTTGTCTGAAGTCATTCCCAGATTAGTTTGAGACTTGCCTGCACATGTTTCCCAGCAGTGATTC
The DNA here is from genome assembly GCF_023091745.1 of Budorcas taxicolor. Taxonomy (NCBI): domain Eukaryota; kingdom Metazoa; phylum Chordata; class Mammalia; order Artiodactyla; family Bovidae; genus Budorcas; species Budorcas taxicolor. Next base: position 40,190,149 of record NC_068913.1, on the reverse strand, counting down.
TGGGCTATCCCATTCACTTCTGACCTGCACCTGCTCTTTTCAAGTGTTGCACCAAGAGTGCCTGAGGCCTAAACAGAGGCGTGCTGGCCCATTCACTGAGACTATTCAGAGAAATGTTAGGGGAGGGGCAGTGGGCGGGATGGTGGCCCTCCACAGAAGAAAGGAAAGTGACCCCTTAAATCAGAAAATGACCTTCTATTTGTCATTGGTTGTCTAAGTAATGTAAGGGAACCACCTCCTCTATAATACGCTTTGTGATACCGTAAATGTTACATGGCGTAAAACAGGGCTTCTGAAAAGATTAGATAAATTATTGGTATTTAGAACTAATCAAGTGACATGCTTAGATATACAGAAAAAATACAAAATCTATTATATAACTGGCATTCATAAATATTTATTATGTTTGTTCCAAAAATAAAACAGTAAGTGTATCTAAGACTTTTCTGCCTGAAGACATATAATGGTATTAAGAGATATGAAGAAGACAGGTCTCCCACTATTTAACTGCATTTATTAAAATGGTACTCTGATTTCTTCCAAATCATCAGTTTCAGAGTGGTAGAAGAAAGATTCACACTGATAGTTTACCTAGTAATGTAAAAGTCAGTAGAAATTGAGAAATAAACCATTAGGGATATTTACACATTTGTCAGTTAGAATACAGTTTTGACCAGAAAATAGATCATAATTCATACTAGGGACTTTTCCTCCACTAGAGTTTACAGAACTTGTGCTGCAGCACAAGCAGCTTCTTTTATTGAGATTTTTGGGCCATTGATCTTTTCCAAAACAGAAGAATTAGTGCTAAGACTAAACTATTCCATCCCAAGGATGTTTGTAGGCAAGACAGCCAGCTAGAACACTGACACTCTGAACTAAAAACTATTTGCCATTCAATTATTCATATTTGGCCCTTGTTGGGAAGAGAAAACAATAAGGAGAAATAGACCAGCAAATACAAGAAGGAAGGAAGAAGATTTATAATAGTTATGCGGGAAAGAAGCATCACAGAAGAAAGGTGATACTGAAACAAGGGATATACACAATGTCCTCAGAAATTCTAATAAAAATAGCATCCTTGGTCTTCATACATTCAAACTAAATTAGTAGCAAATATGTATGAAAAATTCAAAGAAATGCTGAATGAGCCGAGGCTTTGAGAGTAGAAACAAGCACAGTATTTATATTGCTTTCTGTTTTTCACCTGAACTCGACTCTCTGCACACGTCATTTTTACATATTTGAAAAACAAAATGATTTACTTAAAACTAAAAAAGCCAAAAGCAGCTTCTGGAAAAATTTGCAAGTCTATATGAAATACATACTGACCATGCATAGCCAAGTGAATGCTGAAAATATGAAATAAAATATACAGAAAAAGTATATAGCTCCTTTTCAGTTAGAGTATACAATTGAATCTCTCATTTCTCAAGTTTCACTTGACAAAAGCACTAGAATATTAGTGCAGCAATTAGAGAAAACTCAGGGTTGTTGCTGTTGTTTTCAATTTCAATGGTGTGAACTCAATCGTGAAGCCCTAATCCTTAATGTGACTGACTGAATTTGGAGATGGGATCTTTGGAAAATAATTCAGGTTAGATGAGATCATGCAGGTAGGTCCTTTATGATGGAATTAAAGGCTTTACAAGAAGAGGAAGAGAGAAATATTCCCTCCTTGCCATGTGAAGACACAGCCAAAAGGTTGCAAAGCTGGAAGAGGGTTCTTGCCAAGAACCAAATCTGCCATCACCTTGATCTTGAACTTCTCAGTCTCTACAACCACGAGGAAAAAAGTCTGTTGTTAACACCCAATCTATGGTATTTTGTTATAGCAGCCCAAGCAGACTAACACAATTAGTTGTAAAATATTTTGGAAAAAAACAAAAAAATAGATAACTGAAAAAAGAAAGAAAAAAAAAATACTTATGCCCTAGAAAGAATTATATTCTACGGTATGAATTAAATGCTGCATTCAAATACTCAAGATAAAAGAAATGTAAAGTTATTCGTTCAGTTCAGTTGCTCAGTCATGTCTGATTCTTTGTGACCCCATGAACTGCAGCATGCCAGGCCTCCCTGTCTATCACCAACTCCCGGAGTTTACCCAAACTCATGTGCATCGAGTTGGTGATGCCATCCAGCCATCTCATACTCTGTCGTCCCCTTCTCCTCCTGCCCCCAAACCCTCCCAGCATCAGGGTCTTTTCCAATGAGTCATCTCTTCGCATGAGATGTCCAAAGTATTGGAGTTTCAGCCTCATAAGTTATTTGTTAGCCTTATATATAAGTGATAAACATGCCTGGTTAGTTGAGGAAGAGATTTTTCATATAATCTGAAATCAGTAAAAGTTAGCATAGAAATCAACAGAAAGTAAGTATATTTCACTACTGAAAAAAAAGCAAAGATGGACGTGTTTTCAACTGCAAGACACAAAGGAAAATGGGGCATGATGTAAGAATCAATTAATGCATGTAGATGGAACATAAATCACATTAATGTATTGAAATGCTCCTGCATCTTTATCCTGTACTGAAACACTGGGCTTTGCAAATCTTTCTCTTCTGCCTGCATTACTAGCTTCCTCCTCCTCTTTTCAACATCTACAAAACTTTGCTATTTCACAAGACAACAAATCAAAGAACTGCCTGCCTGCCCTCTGGATCGCAAGCTCCCTGAGGCACAGAATCACATTTTGTTCAACTTGTCCTTTGCTGTGTTTCCCTTTCCACTCCTGCTACTGTTGCCCAAAGAGCTGGAGAGTGTCTTCTCTCCCACTGCTGGAAAAGGGAAGATAGTTTAGAATGTCAAAGTGGAATGGGCAAAAACCTACCATGAGAGGATTATTAAATCTTTGAAGAAAGGCAGAGAAAGATCTTACAAAAAAAAAAGAAAATTGCAGGCCAATGCTCACTGATGAACAGCGATGCAAAATCATCAACAAAATACTGGCAAACTGAACCTAACAATACATTAACAGGATCATACTCCATGATCAAGTGAGATTTATCCCAGAGATGCAAGGATTTTTCAATATCCATAAAACAATCAGTGGGGTACACCACATCAACAAATTGAAGAATAAAAAACTATATGATCATCTCAATAGATGCTTGAAAAGCTTTTGACAAAATTCAGATCATAAACACCCATTTATAATAAAAAAAAAACTCTATAGAAAATGGGCAGAGTACCCAGCGTGCTGTGCTCAGCCACTCAGTTGTATCCAGTCTTTGCAGCCCCATGGACTGTATCCCTCCAGGCTTCTCTGTCCGTGGAATTTTCCAGGCAAGAATACTGGAGTGGATGGCCATTTCTTTTTCCACCAGATATTCCTGATGCAGGGACTGAATGCATGTCTCCTGCATTGGCAGGTAGATCCTTTACCACTGAGCCATCTGGGAAACCCAGAGGGAGCATACCTCAATATAATAAAGGCCACGTATAACAACAGCTAACATCACACTCAACAGTGAAAAGCTGAAAGTGTCTCCTCTAAGAGCAGGAATAAGAAAAGGATGTCCACTCTTACCACTTTTATTCAACATAGTCTGGAAGCCCTAGCCACGGCAAACAGAGAAATAGAGAAAAAGACTTTTCCAAATATATTTCTTTTGCCCTCCACAACTTCATCATTAATCCAAAGTGCCTATGTGTCCCCCACTGATGTTCATAGTGAGTAAATGAGCAAAAGACCTGATGGTGAAATAATTTTTTTGTGTAGGACATCTGGTTCAAATGGGCTTTACAAACTGAGATGGGAAACTACTGCTTTTATGATAAAATATATGCTCATTTTCCAAAGAATATACTTACAAATTCTGGATCACTACAGAAAGATACCACCTATACTGGCTATACTTTCTGACTTTTTATTTAAGTTTGTTTTTCATTATATAACATTAACTACATGCTGGCATTTATATTTAGGTTTAGAACTACCAACACATTTAGAAATAAGTGAGCTAAGACTTTTTCAGGCAATTTCAAAATATTTTTGGTTCATGGAATGACTATGTATCCTTGAAACCTTTTGCAAAGTCCCCTAGAGACCACTTGCTACCATTAAGTAAGCAGCAGGTTCTGCTTGTTTAAATGGCAATGAACACGGCAATAAACACATTCAGCAAAGGTGAAAAAATTTCTATAGTATTGAATATCCCTCTGTTTTAATCAACCAGATTCCCATTTCTTATTTTGTGCTTTATTCTCCAGTGGAAACTTTCATATCAAATGCAATTGTACATCATGAGAAAGAGAAAAATACATAAGACAATACATTAGAGATACATTTCCACATGAGACTGAGGGGAGAAATTAGTTCTTGTTTCAAACTACATTTTAATATAATAAAAACCTTTTGAAGCCAAGAAGTATCCACTGAGAACCAGTATCTAGCAGAAATACACATGCAGGTATGAAGAATGAAATAAAATACAGTATTACACCTATTCAAAGCCTCTAAATCCACTATTGTTTCAGCGTAAAAAACATACTATGTTAACTTGCCTTTTAACGATGAATTTAAAATTATTATAAAGCAATTAGATTAGTACCCTCCACACACATACACATACAGTGTATAAAGTGGTAGCAACTTAAAGTATTTATCGGGTGGTTAAAGAATAATGTGGTAATTAATTATTGCACTTAAAGATATTTCTTTGAAAAAAATATATCATTTGCAATGGCCACATGTCCATTATAAATCATTAAATGCCCCTACTTTGAGAGCTAGTATATGAATCCACAGTTAGCCCTTCCCCAGACTTTTTTTTTTTTTTTATAATAAACAACCATAAAAGTAATACTAATGAAGAACGAAATTTTTTGTGAAATAACCCTTGGATATTGGCTTCCCTGGTGGCTCAGAGGTTAAAGCGTCTGCCTGCAATGCAGGAGACCTGGGTTCGATCCCTGGGTTGGGAAAATCCCCTGGAGAAGGAAATGGCAACCCACTCCAGTATTCATGCCTGGAGAATCCCAGGGACGGAGGATCCTGGTGGGCTACAGTCCACGGGGTCGCAAAGAGTCGGACATGACTGAGCGACTTCACTCACTTCACTATAAGCATATAAGCACTCTCATCCTTCAACTTTTAAATCATTCTTTGTTCCAATCTGTTAGCATGAGTTCGTGTGCCCAGCATGGAGTGAGGCCAAATACACCAAAACCTTGGGAGTCTGGAGCAGAGAAAGATTTACTTCAGGGCCATTCAAGAAGACTAGAAAGCAACCCCCACCCTCAACACCAAATAAATCTAAAGAAGTTCTTTTTTAAAAAAAAAAAAAAAGGAGGACTAAAAAGTCCTAAGTTCCCCCAAAGAGTTTTGGTAAAGTATTTTTAAAGCCAGATGAGGGAAATGGGTCTCAGAGTTAAGCAATCAGTTCATGTACAATTCTCTGACTGGCTGATGGTGCAGTAATAGAATGGAGTCACAGGAGTTAACATTATCAGTCCGTAGGCTCTGGAAAGCCTGGAAGTATGGTCACCAAGTAGTTAACACCTTTTATTTGGTGGGAGGGGTTTCATATCTGTAAAACAACTCATGAAATGTGCCTCAAATACTGCTGTCTAGCTAGGTACTTCACAGAGGCACTAAAGCAGAGGATACGACAGAAGCCTCATAGGGTCCTGCTCAGTAACACATCCCCACCTTAAACAGCATTTTTTGGAATATTATCCTCTTTGTGAAACTGAAGATCAATGCTAGATAAATGAAGACCAGATCTGAGTAAAATACACACATTTTTAGTAATATTGTTAGTTTGTTCTGCACTGCCAAATTTAATCAATGTTTCTACAAATTCACCAATGTTTTCTCATGCTCAGAAGTGCAGAGGATGGCAAATCTTATTTATGAAGTTACAATGTATTGATATGATGATCCAACAATGAAAATTACCATGAAACTATTAGTTTTCACATTGCAAATGAAATTTTCTGAGCTATTAATTAAATTTTCTGAACTATTCAGATAATCAAAACCTGGCTTTCCCATAATATATCACATGTTTTTCATTTCAAAATACCTGAGAACACAGTATGAATGCTTCTGCTCTTTTTTTAGCTAAATGCAAATAAGTAGCAAAGAAAATTAAAATACATTAGAATACCATAAAGCATTCCAGGTGAAGACTCCTCAGTTCAAATTCAAATCAGAGCTAATCTCTAGATCTGACTTTCCACCAGCAGGGTTATCTTCTCATTACAGGAAAACAGAGAAGTATTGATTTTCTGCCTATAAATCCACTTTCAGTCTATGAATTAGCAAATATTCTGTAAGTTTCATTATACCTTGTTAGGTGGTTAGAGTAGGAAAAAGGAGTCCAAAATGGCAGTGGTGAAACGACAAAGTAAGGAAAGAGCCCACAAAAATAGAACAAAGGAAGGTCCTCAGACCTGAGTGAGAACCTCAGGTGAAACAAACAGCCCCCCTGGCTAGCCCAGTTTACATAGGGCAGACTCAGGGGGAGGAGAAAAACATGTAAAAAGAGGAGCCAAAATTGAGCCTGGGGCCTCTCTTCTCTTCACGTCTTTTGGGTCAGCCCGCTCTCTTGCCTCAAGGATATATTTTCCTTTGCTTGCCAAATAAAACTGAGCTGTAACACTCTTCCATCCGTTGCCTCAAATTTTTGCTGCGGCGGGACAGAACCGAGGAAGCTACACACTCCCGACATATTTGGTGCCGTTTCTCGGATTTAACCTGGCTGAAACAACTTCAGGTTGGCCACTGTGAGATGGAGGCCAAGCACAGAAGAAGCCCAACTTGTCGAACACGAAGAAAACCCAGTGCAGTGGAAGTGACAAGAAGCTCAGCATGCAAGAACCCAGGACAGCAAAAACAAACTCAGCAGAAAGCTCATGCAGCTCGGGCTCAGATTCCAGAAGACCTCCAGTTGGAGTAGGAAATCCTCCACCCTATGGCTGGGAGGACATATGGCTAACCAAGTCTTAATTCCTTTACAATCTCTCATTTCTTGTTTCCTCAAATCCCCTGGGAACAGGCGAGTGGCAGTGGGTGCCCCAGGGTGTCCTGAAGGCTCTACTATCTGCTGTGCCTTAGTAGCTGTTGCCAAGCTGTGGGGGTTCTTCTTTCCTTAATCTTCTTTGTGCCAAGAATCAGGCCAATGAAAACTGTGAGCACAGCTCAGGTATTTAGCAGATTTTCCGGCAGGTTATGAAGGGGATTCCTCAGCACAATTTTCCCACTGCTTTTTCCTCCCATCCTTCAGCTCCTCTCTCCATCTATGCCACTGTTTGATAGGGTAGGTCATCATCTTTCCATTTCTACAAGTTCTGTTTGAAACCGTTTACCTAAGATTGGGATTCAAACCCACGTGGCAGGGACTCTGTGCTATGCTTAGTCACTTATTCGTGTCCAACTGGGATTTGAGCCCTGCCAAAACGCACGGTGCCTGTTTTCAGGACCTAATGAATCTCAGGTTCTTGATGTCTCATTGAAAAAGCTCAGTGAGAGACAGAGCAATAGGTAAGAGGTAGATTTGTTCAGATTTAGAGAGAAGCACACTCCACAGGGTGTGGGCCATCACAGAGGGCAAGTGCAGAGGCCATGGAAGGTAGTGTTGTTAGTTTTCCTGAACTGGGTGATTTCATATGCTAATGAGTTGGAGGATCATTCCAAGAATTGGGGAACCACCCACTCCTCAGACTTCTGACAGTGCCTTAGAACTGTCCTGACACCTCTAGGTGTGTCATTTAGCTTGTACACTGAGGATCAAGGTTTAGTTGAATTTGACTTGTCACCTTAGATCCATTTGATTTTAATCAGTTTATGTTCTGCCCGTGGGCTATGTCATTCTTTCAAAAGTTGTGCCCCGCCCCCTTCCCTCCTGTTTCATGCTCTTTTCCTGAGCCCCATCTGGGCCCACAATGTTGCCTCTACAATCTTCTGGAGGGACAACCAGAAAACAGCTGGCCCTTGGGAGCGAAATACTGTATAATATTCAATCCCTCTTGATATTCAGGCCTTCATTTTCCATGTTTCCTACAACATGCGTGACAACAGCATCTCAGTGAACCCACTAGGTCTGGTGACAGGCACACAATGCCTGCTAGAACTCCGTCTGTTGGTGGCATCCCTTAAAGGGCAATTGGGGTTCTAGGGGTAATGTTTGCCACTTTGGGAGTTAGCCCTGCAGGCCGTTTGGGCCCAAACCCTTACCACCCTTCTCCTAAAGTTTCAAACATACCCCTGGATCAAATCTCCACTCCATTTTTACGGAACATTCGGTCTGTTGCCTCTTATCTGTTCTTAAGCCACTTACTAACTCCTACAACCAGGACCCTGCCCCCTTGTAGGCAACATTGCTCCATATCACCTATTAAAATATTCCTAATTCAGACTTTATTTTTTGAGGCTCCAAAATCACTGCAGATGGTGACTGCAGCCATGAAATTAAAAGACGCTTAGTCCTTGGAAGAAAAGTTATGACCAACCTAGATAGCATATTCAAAAGCAGAGACATTACTTTGCCAACAAAGGTCCGTCTAGTCAAGACTACGGTTTTTCCAGTGGTCATGTGTGGATATGAGAGTTGGACTGTGAAGAAAGCCGAAAGCCGAAGAATTGATGCTTTTGAACTATGGTGTTGGAGAAGACTCTTGAGAGTCCCCTGGACTGCAAGGAGATCCAACCAGTCCATTCTGAAGCAGATCAGCCCTGGGATTTCTTTGGAGGGAATGATGCTGAAGCAGAAACTCCAGTACTTTGGCCACCTCATGCAAAGTGTTGACTCATTGGAAAAGACTCTGATGCTGGGAGGGATTGGGGGCAGGAGGAGAAGGGGACAACAGAGGATGAGATGGCTGGATGGCATCACTGACTCGATGGATGTGAGTCTGAGTGAACTCCGGGAGTTGGTGATGGATAGGGAGGCCTGGCGTGCTGCAATTAAAGAGTCGGACACAACTGAGCGACTGAACTGAACTGAACTGAATGCCCACTCCTTTGTCATTATCTCTGTTATTACCTAAAGTGGGTCTATGACAATGAAATGTTTACCTTTAAAAAACCCTAAGATGTTCTTATGGAGGACTAGGGGAGGAAGTCAGTGACTTACATTCCCTTAGAGCAATAAGAGGATAAGGCTTATGGCTGTTTCACCAGGTTCCAAGTCTCAGGGCACAGATATGGATTGTTTTGCATCAGGTTATCTATTCACATCTACAGTGGACAAACCAGCAATGAGTGAAGATTATAACCCCTTACTCCTACCCAGCATTGGTCACACTGGAGACCTTGGGGATGCCCAACTCCAGTCTGGGGGTCCCAGGAGGTCGACATGCCTCGACCTGCCCAGGGACCCAATTCTCAGGAGGCTGACCTGCCTCGACCTGCCCGGGGAGTCAATCTCTATGAGACTGTCACACCTCAGCCTGCCTGTGGAACTGCACCCTGACCCGGGAATGCTGGCTTTCAGGTTGCAACAGTATTGGGTAGAACAATCTTCAGAAAGACTCACCCATAAGGAGTCCACCCATAAAAACAGAAGGACTATTAGTTTTTTTCTTTTTTCGTTTCCTCCCTGTCATCACTGTCTTTCACATGGTAAATAACCAATCCACTTCCAGACAGACGCCCTTGAGATGCATCCTTGATAACTGGAAGCTGTTTGATCCTCTAACTCTAAGGAGAAGTCGCTTAAAATTCTTTTGTACCACTGTGTGGCTGTGGTACCTCTGGGTGACAAGGAACACTGGCCTGAGGATGGGAATTTAAATTACAATACAATCCTGCAGCTAGACTTATTCTGCAAAAGACAAGGGAATGGACAGAGACCCTCTATGTCCAAATTTTCTTCTGGCTAAGAGATATGAAGGAACTCTGTCTTAAGTATGGGTTTGTTATATGCCCTAAAAGTGAGCCTACTAGGCAAATGGTATTAGGCACAGACAACCAAGAGAAGGAAGCCCCCTATGAAGGCTCACCTCCCATGGCTCCTGAGTTGCCTGGTGTTCCTTCCTTGTATCCAAATGTGCCTCCATATCCAGGAGCACCCCCTCCACAAAAGCCAACTCAAATTTGTCCCTTAGTTGAAATGGGGAGAATTCGGACCAACCCTGGTCCCTAAGCCTTTCTCTCTCTTAGAACTAAAGACCTGGGAAGCTATATGGGTGACCCAGGCAAATATATAGATATATTCCAACACATTACCTTGGCCATTGACTTGACTTGGAAGGACATCATGGTCATATTTAGTCAAACTTTATCTGACCCTGAGCATGCTAGTGTCTTAAAGGAAGCCAGAAGGTATGCTACAGGGCTTCACATGTCAAGTGATAAATAGCCAGTAGGAAAAACTGTGGTCACCTCCTTAGATCCTAATTGGAATTATAATGACCCTGAGCACATCTAGGAAAGGGATCATTTTCTGATCTGTGTAAAGGACTATAAGCAGCCTAGCAAAAAGTAATAAGCTATGCCCAGGTCTCAGCAACAACTCAGGAGCCCAACAAGAACCCCATTACCTTTCTGGAAAGGCTAAAAGAGGCCCTCCAAAAGTTTACCAATCTGGACTCTCTTATAAGGGATAGGTGATTTTAAAGGACAAATTCCTGTCCCAATGTGAATCAGACATCAGGATAAAGTTACAGCTGCTATAGCAGCAGGACCCTGCTGCCTCTTTAGATGAGATGGTCCAGACAGCAACCAATACCCTTTGTAACAAAGAACAGGAGAGGGAGGCCAAGGCCCAGGAAAGGGAGAGAAGGAAAGAGAAAAGGCATGCCCAGATGGTGGTCGCCCTCCAGGGAAGCACTATAACAAACCCTGGGTCCTTGAACAACAAGGCATGAGGCAAATGCCTCATCTGTGGACAGGTGGGACACTGGGCCAAAGAGTGTCCAAACCGTGACAGGTTTCCTAAAATGGCTTGCTACAAAGGCCATCAATTGGGACATTGGGCAGCATTCTGCCCTGGGGACCCAAGAGTCTCAAGGTCAAGTGCCAAGCCTTCCCTCACAATGGTTTAACAGGACTGAAGAGGCCCACTCCAGCCAGCCCGCCTGTCACAAATAACCGTCATGGGGCTGGACCCAAGGCTGCAACTGGATGTGGCAGGTAGGTCTGAGAATTTCTTGACTGACACAGGGGCTACCTACTCTGTCCTGACCTCCTACTCTGGAGCCTTCTCCTTCCAAACCTGTACCATGTTGGGTGCTACAGGAAAAACAATTACAAAAAGATTCACCCAAGCACTTCTTTGTTCCTGGGATGGACAAATCTTTTCCTACCAGTTTCTGGTGGCCCCTGAGAGTCCTACTCCCTCACTGGGAAGTGATCTTTCCCTGCCTTCAAAATCCTGCAGCTATTGCGGTCCTGAAAGAAGATGTGTGAAAACTCTCTTTTGGGGGCAAACTATTTTTACCAGCCACCAAGTGAAACAACTCCTGAATGGGAGAGGTCATTTATAGACGTCTGATCAATGAATCCTCAGATATCAAATAGTACTGATGGAAAATCCAAACAAAACAAGAAAACTACAGGCCAATATTAGTGATGAATACAGATGCAAAAATCCTTAACAAAATTCTAGCAAACAGAATCCAACAACAATATTAAAAAGATCATACATCATGACCAAGTGAGTTTTATCCCAGGAATGCAAGGATTCTTCAGTATTCATAAATCAATCAATGTGATACACCACATTAACAAATTGAAAGACAAAAACCATATGATTATCTCAATAGATGCAGAGAAAGCCTTTGACAAAATTCAACATCCATTTATGAAAAAAACCCTCCAGAAAACAGGCATAGAAGGAACATACCTCAACATAATAAGAGCCATATATGACAAACCTACAACAAACATTATCCTCATGGTAAAAAATTGAAAATATTTCCTCTAAAGTCAGGAACAAGACAAGGGTACACACTCTCACCACTACTATTCAACATAGTTTTGGAAGTTTAAGCCACAGCAGTCAGAGAAGAAAAAGAAACAAAAGGAATCCAGATTGGAAAAGAAGAGGTAAAACTCTCACTGTTTGCAGATAACATGATCCTCTACATAGAAAACCCTAAAGACTCCACCAGAAAATTACTAGAGCTAATCAATGAACATAGTAAAGATGCAGGATATAAAAGTAACACACAGAAATCCCTTGCATTCTATACACTAACAATGAGAAAACAGAAAGACAAATTAAGGAAACTACTCCATTCACCATTGCAATGAAAAGAATAAAATATTTAGGAATAAATCTACCTAAAGAAATAAAAGACCTATATATAGAAAACTATAAAACACTGATGAAAGAAATCAAAGAGGACACTAATAGATGGAGAAATATACCATGTTCATGGATCGGAAGAATCAATATAGTGAAAATGAGTATACTACCCAGAGCAATCTACAGATTCAATGTAATTCCTATGAAGCTACCAATGGTATTTTTCACCGAACTAGAACAAATAATTTCACAATTTGTATGGAAATACAAGAAACTGCAAACAGCCAAAGCAATCTTGAGAAAGAAGAATGGAACTGGAGGAATCTACCTGCCTGACTTCAAGCTCTACTACAAAGCCACAGTCATCAAGACAGTATGGTACTGGCACAAAGACAGAAATATAGATCAATGGGACAAAATAGAAAGCCCAGAGATAAATCCACACACCTACGGACATCTTATCTTTGACAAAGGAGGCAAGAATATACAATGGAGAAAAGACAATCTCTTTACCAAGTGGTGCTGGGAAAACTGGTCAACCACTTGTAAAAGAATGAAACTAGAACACTTTCTAACACCATACACAAAAATAAACTCAAAATGGATTAAAGATCTAAAAGTAAGACCAGAAACTATAAAACTCCTAGAGGAAAACATAGGCAAAACACTCTATGACATAAAACACAGCAGGATCCTCCATGACCCACCTCCCAGAGAAATGGAAATAAAAGCAAAAATAAACAAATGGGACCTAATTAAACTTAAAAGCTTTTGCACAATGAAGGAAACTATAACCAAGGTGAAAATATAGCCTTCAGAACGGGAGAAAATAATAGCAAATGAAGCAACTGACAAAGAAATAATCTCAAAAATATACAAGCAACTCCTACAGCTCAATTCCAGAAAAATAAACGACCCAATCAAAATATGGGCCAAAGAACTAAACAGACATTTTTCCAAAAAAAACATACAGATGGCTAACACACACATGAAAAGATGCTCAACATCACTCATTATCAGAGAAATGCAAATCAAAATCACAATGAGGTGCCATCTCATGCCGGTCAGAATGGCTGCTGTCAAAAAGTCTACAAACAATAAATGCTGGAGAGGGTGTGGAGAAAAGGGAGCACTCTTACACTGTTGGTGGGAATGCAAACTAGTACAGCCACGATGGAGAACAGTGCGGAAATTTCTTAAAAAACTGGAAATAGAACTGCTATATGACCCAGCAATCCCACTGCTGGGCATACACACCAAGGAGACCAGAACTGAAAGAGCCATGGGTACCCCAATGTTCATCGCAGCACTGTTTACAATAGCTAGGACGTGGAAACAACCTAGATGTCCATTGGCAGATGAATCGATAAGAAAGCTGTGGTACATATACACAATGGAATATTACTCAACTATTAAAAAGAATGCATTTGAATCAATTCTAATGAGGTGGATGAAACTGGAGCTTATTATACACAGTGAAGTAAGTCAGAAAGAAAAACACCAATACAGTATATTAATGCATATATATGGAATTTAGAAAGATGGTAAGGATGACCCTATATGCGAGACAGCGTATTGCAAAAACCACTAAAATATTGTTAAGTAATTAGCCTCCAGTTAAAATAAACTAATTTTTTTTTAAAAGAAAAATAAAGAAAATCCAGGCCTGACTATATCCCCTTGTGAGGGTATTAACCCAGCTACCCTCCTGCCTACCTGAGGTCTCTCTCTCCTTTCACTCTTGCCTAGAAACTTTGGACCACTGGACAAAACCCCGAGAGGGATTGTCAGAAGATCCTCTGACCAATTCTGAGGAAATGTGGTACACTGATGGAAGCAGCTTTGTCTTGGATGGAAAAAGAAGAGCCAGATATGCAGTAGTCTCCAATTTTGAGACCACAGAGACTAAGCCACTGACACCAGGTACTTCAACCCAATTAGCCGAGTTCATAGCCCTGACTCAACCTTTAGAGCTGGGAAAAGGAAAAAGAGTAGCCATTTACACTGACTCCAAGCCTGCCTTTCTGGTGCAACATGCACTTGATGCTGTTTGGAAATAAAGAGGCCAGTTGACCACATCCTTAGGGTCTTGGAGGCAGTCCATCTCCCCTCCAGGGTTTTCGTCTCCCATTGTAAAGTACACCAAAAAGGGAGCATGAGATAGTGGCACGAAGGAACTAAACTGCCTGTTAGGCAGCTAAGAGCACACCATTACAGAACAATGACCTAATAGGGGTTGCCACCTTAGTTCCACAGACTAATTTGCCAGAAACTCCATCATATACTGAAGGTACGACTCTTAAATCTAAGAGTGAGGACTTTCAAGAAGATCTTATGGGGTGGTTCCAAAAGGAGAGACTCCTTTTTCTGCCTGGGAACTGCCAATGGAAGTTGGCTAACTCCTTACATGCCACCACTCATTTACGGGAAAAGGCCCTCCAAAGATTACTAAAAAGGTCCTTCAGAGGAACAGGCCTCCAAACAACTATAAGGCAGGCAGTCTCCCCCTATTTCACCTGCCAGTTAAACAACCTCCAAATAGCTCAAAGACCCCAGACAGCCCAGCCCATCCAACAACGTGGGACCTACCCAGGAGAGGACTGGCAGATGGACTTCACCAGATGCCAGTTTCTCAAGGATATAAATACCTATTAGTCATGACAGATACATTCACAGGATGGATTGAAGACTTTCCCAGACTGAGAAGGCTGAGGAGGTGGTTAAAAAAAACTGCTCCATGAAATCATTCCAAGATTTGGTCTGCCCAAGTCATTACAAAGTGACAATGGGACATCATTTACTTCTAAGGTCACTCAAGGGGTCTCTAAAGCATTGGGCATTATTTATTATCTCCATTGTACCTGGAGGCCTCAGTCTTCAGAAAAAGTAGAAAGAGCCAAACAATTCTTAAAATCAGTGATAAAAAATAATAACCCAGGAGACCTCTCTCAGATGGAAGAAGGCTTTACCAATAGCCCTCCTCCAAACCATATTGCCCCTAAGGAACAGGTTGGTCTTTGTCCTTATGAGATGCTATATGGGAGATCTTTTGTTTACGTCAGTGACCTCTTCCTAGATCCAGAGGCTCAGACCCTCTGGTCTTATGCCATGGCCATTGGGCAATTCCAACAGGACATATGCTTGTTGGGTGTCAACCAGCGCCCAAAAGATTCTAAAGAGTCACCACTATATGCTCCAGGAACTCAAGTTCTAATTAAAGTCTGGAAAGATGGGTCCCCAGAGGCTCAACTCCAGCCCACATGGAAGGGCACCTACCCTGTAATACTTTCTATCCCCACAGCAGTCAAGGTACCAGGACACAACTCCTGGATTCACTACTCACGAGCCAAGCTTTGGAAGAAAACAGAAGAGAACACTCAATACACCTGTGAGCCCCTGGGAGCTATCAGATACCTACTCTGGACTACAGATAAGTGTCCTAATGAACACCTCCAAAATTAAGTTTCTGGGGATAAGATTTCTCAGGACAGCTCTAACGAGCCAACACAGTTTGGCAGGGATTGTACTTCACAATAGACAGGAGATAGATCTCCTGATCCCTGAACAAGGAGGGACTTGAGCCATCTTGAATGAGACGTGTTGTTTCTGGGTAAATACCTCCAGCTAAGTTAAAGAAAGTCTTACAGTCCTCAAGAAAAACAGTCCAAAGCCTACAGGACCTCAAAGAACAAGCTGGAGAGTCCTCGGGGTGGCTACAATTTCTCTTTGGGGGATCCTTCTCCTGGCGAGGGGGAATTTGGAGTTGGCTAATGCCCCTACTAATCCTTGTTATCACCATATTGATGCTGCTTATGATTGCTCCATGTATTATCAATTGTCTGACCTGTTTTGTCTCTGCCCAGGTCAACAAACTGCAACATGCAGTGCCAGTTCAACAAGGATATATAAAACTACAGCCAACCACAGAAAATATCACTCACCCTTAGATGGACACCACAGTGAGGACTCTGAGGCTTAAGACTAGCAAGAGAGGGAGGCCCAGTGCCCCTCACCATCCCAGTTCTGCAGGAAGTAGCCAGAGAGACCTCGACACCCCTATTCCCCAAAAATTGGACCTCCCGTCTCCTGAAGGGGGAATGTTAGGTAGTTAGAATAAGAAAAAGGAGTCCAAAATGGTGCTGCCTAAAAGATAAAGAAAGGGAAAAGCCTGTGAAAATAGAACAAAGGAAGGTCCAAGGACCTGAGTGAGAACCTCAGGTGAAACAAACAGCCCCCTGGCTAGTCCAATTTACACAGGGCAGGCTCAGGGGGAGGATAAAAAACATGTAAAAACAGGAGCCAAAATTGAGCCTAGGGGCCTCTCCTCTCTTCATGTCTTTTGAGTCAGCCTGCCCTCATGCCTCAATTTTCCTTTGCTTGCCAAATAAAACTGAGCTGTAACACTTGTCCACCCATTGCTTCAAATTTTTGCTGTGGGGAGACAGAACCAAGGAAATTAAAAACTCCCCTCACAACTTGATATTCAAAAGAGCAGGTTATATTTTGGCTTTGTGTTGGCTTACTTTACCAGTGGCTAAGTGGAGGTGTGATGAGCTCTTAAAGGACAGATTAGAATTCCAGATGCTCCAGCCACCACAGTACTCTGTTCTGAGAGCAAAATTCACAGAACTGTGAAAATCAGTTCAGGTGGGTTGCTCATTTTGCACAGCATTTTCCATTTCACATACAGTCCACGAAGTCAGAGGCCCTATGCTCTATGCTTTGTGAGGGAATAAGCCATAGGATGTTGTCTAACAGGCCAGAGAGCAGCCAAGCAACATTCAAGGCCATCAAAGTTCACCAAACTTGAGGCTCACTGGCTTCTCTAGAGGAGTATTTTCTTCTCAGGGGAAAAAAGAGCAAATAAGACTTGTTTGAAGTAAGTGTGAGCCCCTGTATAGCATGCACCTTTTGAAGACCTTTTGAAGACTTCCTCTTTTGGGGTCTTCACCTGCCTGGATCAGAAAGCAGAGTCACCAGTCCTTACCTGTGTGCTAATATCCCTGTTTTCTTGAGTAACAGAAAAGTCTGCTGGGAAAGTCTCCCAGGGCTCAGGTAACTGTGTGAACCTGGGGAGGTAAATTAGAGTTGAAGCTTCAAAGACTCTTTAGGGATTCCTGAAAGCAGGTCTTAAGGACTACATCATCAACAAGAAACGGCCAATTAACAATAAAATAACAGCAGAGGTACAAAATACCACTTCTAGAAAAGGGATTGATTAACTGAGAATGTGTACAGTTTCAGAGAACTGAGGAAGCCTGGTCCCCATCTTTTTTCCCCCTTGAGATGTTTACAGTCATGGGACAGCACCTCCCACACACACTTAAACACAATACATACAAAACTATGTCTCTAATGTAGAAAATGCTAATTACTGAATGGATTAACAGAGTTCTAAAAGTGAAACTATCACTTTAATGCTTGTCACAGAAATTATTTTGAATGTAGTATTATTTTCATTTTTCAAGAACTTCATTGAGATAAAATTTACATACAATTTCTCACTAGAAATGTAAAGCTTAGTATTCTTTTTTAGTCAAGTCAAAGGATTGTGCAACCATTACTACTGTGTAATTTTAGATCACTTTTGCACCCCCTGAAAGAACCTATGCATCCATTAGTAAGCAATTTTCTATTTCTTCTACCTGTCCTCCCCATACTGAGTCCAGAGTTGTTGCTAATCTACTTTGTCTCTGTAACTTGTCTCTTTTAAACTTTATACAAATGAAATCATACACTATGTAGTCTTCTTTGTCTAGTTTATTTCACTTAACATAAGGTTTACAAAGTTCATCTTTTCTCTTATTTTTCGTTTTTAAATATTTTTCATAAGACTAAATCTAAGACTTTACATTCAACCCTATATAATTTCATCTTTTTAGTTATGGCTCATGTTCTGATCTATCAAAAGTACGTTTAACTTACAATAATCCTTCAAATAGTTATTATTTTACTAACAAAAAATGGTGACAGCATGGTCACTTGTGGGGGATTAAAAAAAAAGTGAGAGAGAGAAAGAGACAGTAATTACCACTTATGGGTGCTCAGTCAGTCAGTCATGTCTGACTCATTGTGACCCTATGGACTGTAGTCCTCCAGTCTCCTCTGTCCATGGGATTTTACAGGCAAGAATACTGGAGTGGGTTGCCATTTCCTTCTCCAGAGGATCTTCCCCAGCAGGGTATGAAACCTCAGTCTCCTGCACTGGTAGATGGGTTCTTTACCACTAAGCCACCTGGGAAGCTTTATAGAGCAATTAATTCATGCTAGTGAAGTCACTCAGTCATGTCCGACTCTTTGCGACCCCATGGACTGTAGCCTACCAGGCTCCTCCATCTGTGGGATTCTCCAGGCAAGAGTACTGGAGTGGGTTGCCATTTCCTTCTCCAGGAGATCTTCCCAACCCAAGGACTGAACCCAGGTCTCCCGCATTACAGGCAGACGCTTTTCCATCTGAGCCACCAGGGAATCTCCTTCTAGAATAATTTGCATATAAGTAGCACTACCCATATAACAACAGTACTCCATTTTATAAACAAACTAAAGCTTAAGCCAAGAAAGTAATTTGCTTATGCTCACACAGCAAGGAAGCTGTAAGTCTGGGGTTCAAATCCAGATCTTTCTGATTTTCTGAAGCCCATACTTTAAGCCAGTAGACTCCATGATCTCCCATGACATTCTTTAGTTCCCAGTTATGTAATAATATCCAGGAGCAATACTATGTACATTTTCTATACATATATTACTTCATCTTAGTAAATGGAAAACATAATAAAATAGATATTGTGATCTTCAACATACATTAAAAGAATCTTAAATTCAGAAGGGTTATGAAATCTGTCCAAGTTTACCAACTAGTGTGTGACAGAGCTGGTGTTTATATACATTCTTTTTCATAATGTAGCAACTCCATTTACTAACAATGGTTTCACCTAAGGTTGATGCAATCCCGATACTCACCTTTTCTACCCATGAAGAAACACAAAAGAATCTTTGGATTCTTTCCTTCCTTCCCAGGTACTCAGTAGAGAAAAGCAGTGGGGTAAACAAGCCAAAAACTCTCCCAAATATCTGTACTTCTAAGGAAGACTACTGGCCCATTAACAAATGTCTCCATCAGTATCTTACCATCTGCTGTTTGTACTGTACTTGTCAATATTGAGCATCGCTTGCAGTTCATACGATCATGAAATATCTCAGAAACCACAGAGTACCAGCGTGAAAAAAAAAAGCTAATTCAAAGATGGTTTTAGAATCAGATAACACATTCACTGCACAAGTATATAACTAGATGGAAACAAGTTATATCCTCTGCATGTTTTCTATGTCCATGAAAATTTATTCAATTTCTAGCACTAGATTGAACAGGACTAGCAAATTACACAGTGTTATCTCCACTTCTGCTGACCCACTTGACGTTTTTCCCACTCATCTAAATCTCAAGTCTCAGATTATCCAAACTAATCTGTTTAAATTCAAAATACGATGAAATTTAATTATCCATGTCATAAAGAGTACTGATATTATGGCAGACTAAGGTAGACTACAGCACAAAAATATTATATTTGGCCTTTAAATACCTTAAATATTTTCACACAATAGATTTTTCTTTTCTTAAGACTTATTTTGTTCCCTTGTACAAATTCAAACCAAACAGAAGGTAAAGTTGGTAGTCCCATATGGCAGCATTTAAATGGAGCTAGAAAGATTAACTACCTTCCCACTTGTAATTAGTCATTCCTTGTTTTATATAAACTTTGCTCCCTTTCCTGAAATGTTCTTTTATTTCAGAATGCCCCTGTGAGGGGTGACATATTAAAGCACTATCAGCTGAGAATGAATGAATTTATTACAATTAAGAAAACAGATAAAACAATATTTTTTAACAATAAGTACCTCAGAGAAAAAGAAGATCATCACTGGGTTCTATCCCATATCAGTGCAAAAATTCTGATTATAAATACTGCCCCTTAGATGTAAAGGTTCAAGTGTCTCTGTAAGTCATCAGGAAAGAGCAAAGATAGGAAATAAATTTATTATCTTTCATTTTGAAGCATAGTGTTCCCCTATCCAAGTAATAAATATTCTAGGAGTGATAACAATTTGATTGTATTATCAAGAATTTTCATGAATTTTGTAAATATAAAGTTGTAAGCAGTCTTCAAGCTCAGTGGTGAAAGATTCAAATACAATAAAATGACAGCCTACAAAAAAAGCAAAGGGCAGTAATTCTTGAATCACCTTGAAACAGCATCTGCATGTAGAATTTTTACCTATATATGGAGATGCACTATTTTTATGCAATAGGGAAATGCTATTTCTTACAGAAAGAATAATGCTGCATATGTTCTTACATGGAACATATATGTATAATCCAAGCTAAATGCTACACAGATGTGCTCGTTATACAATCAACTCAAATAATAGTACTGTATCTACATTAACAAAAATATAGACAAATAAAAAGAGAGGCTAATAGGATATATACTTACATTAGAAAATGGATTTAAAAATAAAACTTAATGACTCCCTCATGGTCCAGTGGTTAAGAATCCACCCTGCAATGAGAAGGACACAGTTTCTTCCTAGAAGATTCCACATGCCTCGGGGCACCTAAGGACATGCGCCACAACTACTGAGCCTCCTCTTTAGAGCCCAGGAGCCACAACTACTGAGCCCATGTGCTTCAACTACCCAAGTCTACGTGCCTAGAGCCTGTGCTTCACAAGCGAAGCCACCACAGTGAAAAGCCCGAGCACCACGATGAAAAGTAGCCCCTACTCTTGGCAACTACAGAAACTTTGTTGCATGCAGCAACAAAGAAGACCCACCAGAATCAAAATATATAATATAAAAAATAAGTAAATAAAGAAATTTTAAAAAAACTTAATCATTTGAGTATTTTATTTCAATGTAATAAGCAACCAAAAAAGATGTACTTTCTGTCCATTCTTAAATTATTTTAATATAAAAAATAAAAACTTGAAAAAACTTTTCCAACACATAAAATCCATTTATCAGAATACCTGATAATAAATGATCTATCTTAGGCATAGCTACCAAATGTTGCGATGTGTGGTGCTAATGGTAAAGAACCCGCCTCGTTAGCCAAAGTATGAGATGTAAGAGACGGCAGGTTCGATCTCTGGGTCAGGAAGATCCCTTGGAAGAGGGCATGGCAACCCATTCTAATATTCTTACCTGGAGAATCCCAGGGACAGAAGAGCCTGGCAGGCTATGGTCCATATGGTCTCAAAGAGTCGGAAATGACTGAAGTAATTTAGCACACATGCACATTTACACTAAAACTTTCACTTGTGTCTGACATAAAGATTAAAAAAAAGAATTGTAAACAACTATTTATTCTTGATATTCTAAAATGTAAAATCATCATATAAACAGAAAATAACTAGATACCTGACTTGCTGATATATGTACATGTGTGTGTGTACATATAACTTTCATATTTTATTTACAGATAATCTTGTACATCCCTAATGCAATACCAGTGGGAAAACAGCAGAAGAACAGAAACTTAGAATGAGAAGTGAAAAAAATTCTGCTAAAGGTCAGAAGTAAAACATAAACATCTACTGAGCCTTTGGTGAGTGCCAAGTATACAATATGAGGAATGGCAATAAAAAAGATTTCATTTTTACTCAGATAACAGGGAAAATAATATATTAAAATAAATTAAGTATAGTAAGTACATCAATAAAGGCAAGTACAAGTGCAACATGACCTACAGGAGGGTTTGATTAACTCTGAGATGAAATGGATGATGAGAGGATTTGAAGTGGGCTCTAGAGCAGGGGTCCCCAACCTCCAGGATCTAATGTTAGATGATCTGAAGTGGAGCTAATGTAATAATAGTAATAGAAATAAAGTGTATAATAAACGTAATGCATTTAAATCATCTCAAAACGACCCCTCCCTAACTCCATCCATGGAAAAATTGTCTTCCAAGAAACTGGTCCCTGGTGTCAAAAAAGTTGGGGACTGTTGCTCTAGAGAATACATCTACCTGAATTTAAGTAAGAACTTAGTGATTTTATCATTAATACCTTCAATCCTCTTTATAGTTAAAAAGAATAGAAAGAAGGAAGGGAGGGAGGGAGGATGAAGAAAACTAGAAGAAAGGAAGATAGGAAGTAAAAAAGGAAAGAAAGGAAGGGAAAAAATAAAACTAAATTTTCCATGCTGAAATCTATCATGATAGATAAGGGCGCTCGAGTGTCAGGTTATCAGTAATCAACCACTTGTCAGCTAGTTTGCTTCACAGACCCTTTTGTGAAAGCAGTGTATCCTGCATAGAGAACATGGAATAAGAGACCACTCTCAAAAAAGCAACATGCATAACAAATATCTGGGGGATTTTAGGGACTTGTTTGGTTTTGCTTGTTGGTTGTTGGCTTGTTTGCACTTGTTTTCCTAGAATACTTCCTATTATTTTAAAAAAGGAGATTTCTCCCAAAAAAAATGACAAATATATCAAGCTATTAACATTTAGTATATTATAAAAAGTTCCTAAGCCCTTATAATATTGGACTAGACCCATGACCTTCCAAATTAATTTTACATTTGGGAGAAGAAAATTATACACTAGTCACTAATTTAATTAGCTACAGCTATTGCTTAGAAAAGCATGAAGAGAAGAAGTGGTGATAGGGAAGAGAAAGATAGAGCCACGACACCAATGGTTTAAGTTCCAAGTCTAATACTTGATAAAACCCAACCATCAGAAGTAAAAGAATCAAAGACTGATTATCTGTGAAAGGAGATGAAAAGGGATAACTAGAACAGAAGAAGAAACCAAGAGGGTCAAGGCCACTCGAAACCTTTATTAGTCGGGACTTACATAAAGCCATCACCTTCCTCTCTGTTTAACTAAATAGAATCAATCACCAGATACTTTACCAAAGGGAGTCCTTACCCAATACACCAGCTCTCTTATTTAGAACAGTCTACAATGTCTTGTCTTTTAAACCTCCTTCACCCTCAGCCACAATATAGACACTAATAATGATAATGATGATAATAAGCATAGCAGAAAGAAGAGAAGGCATCTCCTATTTGCCAAAAGTTATGGTAAATGGTAAATGGCCTACTTTCAAAGCAACCTGTGAGTAGATAATATAGTCAGTCTTTTGTAAATGTATTTTAAAAAATACTTATTGAATGTTTATTACACATAGGACACTACTTTAGACATTCAGAATACAATATTGAACAAAAAACATAAAACATAACTCTGATAGATTACACAATCTGGCTGAGTAAACTGAGCTACAGAGAACTTAAATGATATTTGCCCAGCAATGAACACCAGGTAAGTGACAAGGGCAATGTCTATCAATTTGATTCTGGGACTCATTTCCTCATACCATGGACTTTACTGCTTTGGACTTTAACAGCACACTGGCCAGGGCTCGGACATGGCACCCTACTTTTCAGATTTTATATTTTTCCACTTAATACTATATAAGGAGTAATTCAATTGTAATACAGTTACATTTTTTTTAAAAAAGAAAACCTCTAAGCACAAAACTCAAAAAGCAGGCAAGGTGAAAATACTAACTCTAAAAGTGTTTGAGGAACTAAACTGAATATTATAACAGTCATTGATATAAATAGTTGATTACAATTAATAGTTTATATGAGTTCATTTATACTCTAAAGGAAGTTAGAATAGCATGCATATCTATCTCTACTTACAATACAACATTTCACATTTTGGTCAGTGTTTCGTAGTAAGAGCATATTTTCTCAGCCTAAAGAAATATTCTATAACAGAAAGAAAGTTGCAATTAGAGTCAAGCAGATGACTCTAACTACTCTGAGTCTCCATCAATGTATTTAAAAATAAATAAATAAATAATGGGCATAACATACATTCCTGGCATTTGTTTGATAGGCTTAAGTTAAGATAAAGGTAAAAATGCTATGTAAACTAAAGAATGCAGCGTTCTTTATCATTCTCTCCTCACAGAACTACAGAATTATTTGGACTTCCTAATATACTCTATTACTTTGGTAATTATTAAACTTTGCCTATGTACAATTCAAAATAAAATACTCTGCCCTTAACTCCTTAACCCAAACTCAAGTTTTAGTAAGCATTATTTCTGAGTTGATACTACCTTCTGAACTGCCATATTGCTCCCTTACTCTCCAAGTTTTTTCTTTCCCACTTTCAAGTTCTATACAATTTTTAAGCAATGCAGAGTGCTAGGTATAACTATATAAGTTCCATAATCTAGGTCTTTATAAAGATGAAGATATTTGGATAATCTTAAATCAGCTAATATTTCTTTCATATTAGCACTTCTCAGGGCTGATTCACCACTTAGTGGCTACACAATATACTTCTTCCCTAGGGATTCCGTGTACGTGCTACTCCTTTACTTCTGAATAATTATTCCTCAATTTGTAATATGTGCATATGTTCTTATTCCCTTGATAGTGTCCGACCTTTTGCAACCCCATGGACTGTAGCTAGCCAGGCTCCTCTGTCCACGGGGATTCTCCAGGCAAGAACTACCCTCCTCAATTTGTAATACTGCCCTTCAATTGTGTTCACTGTGTAGAACCTTTTATGTAAAACTCACTATTGTTCTGAAGTTTGGTTTTCCTGGCAGCTATCTTGCTACTTTACGTATTCAAAAATGAAGGAATCATATCAATTGCACATGGAATCTAAAAAAATGATATAAATTTTTTGCAAAGTATAAATAGGCCCCCAAACAAAGAAGACAAACTTATGATTACCAAAGGAGAAAAGGCATGAGGGAAGTATAGTGAATATATTTACAGACTTTATATATTTGTGTTTATGGGAGTATTTTAGATTGTAAGTGATCATTCTTAATAACAATATTCATTTTGCATAGAATTGAGCATTTGAAAATGTAAACATCTATGCTGATGGAGCCCACAAATTCATGCAAGAAATACAAGGCAAAGGAGTGATAACAATATAATGTAGTTATAATGAGGTATCTGATGATGAAAGGGCAGTATTAGTATTGTAGGCAGCAACAAATTTTCCTCTGATTGCCAAATGTACTGAACATATATTGCCATATTATAGAATGTACTAAGCCCATATGACTTCATTTAATCAGCATTGCTGTGTCTGTGACAGGGGCTTATATGGATGAGACACACAGAGGTTAAACAACTTATCAAAGTAATACAGTAGTGGAGTCAAGATTCACTTTCAAGACAAAACAGGGTCTTGAAAGATGAGATGTTTCTCATTAGGTGATAAAAGTGGGAAAGAGTAGGCTAGTGATGGGAATAAGACGTACTAACAGCCAATAGACATGAGTATGTGAAAGAGACACCAGAGGGACAGGATTGGACAGGTGATGAGAGCTGCCCAAGGCCAGGCCTCATAAACAGGCTGCCTCCAACTGCTTTTCTACCTAATGTCATCCATTGAACATTGCGTCTATAGGAAACTCAGGTTAAACCACAACTATCAACATACAAGAAAGAAAGATTCAGCAGCCTTAGAGCCCCAGACCTAATAAATACTTAGGAGAGAGACTCACAGCCAGTAAAGAAGAAAGAATACTGAGCTGGGAGAAAAGGATCAAGATCTCCTCTTGATTTTTAGTCCAGCGAATCAGCTGATTTTCCACTCCTACAGTTGAACTGTCTTTGCCACAGTACAAACATTATTCCATTTACAGACACTTATTTCAACAATGGAGTTTTCAAGTCAGAGTCTGTATGTTTTAATTCTTTATTATGTACTATGCGTTGAACTATTACATAAATATATGCATGTGTACATATGTGTGTGTACTTATCTATTCACATTACGGTACTATACCCAGAGATGCAATATGCTATTAGACACAATGAATAAAATAAAGAACATTTTAGAATTGCTTTACTCATTTCTGAGTGAGGTTTCACTGAAAAATCAAAGTAGTTTGTCTCTTTCCTTCTTTACTTCTATCCTCCCTCCCTTTCAACCGTTTTTGCTTCTTTTCTTCTTCCTTGTTTTGTTCATCCTTCTGTTCTGAATTATCAACTAGGAGTTATTTTGATATTGGAACAGAGAACCTTCTACAATTAAGTCACCCATTCAACTCAGACCAATATGGTCAGTCACCAAAATCTTACTGGACTATGACTATTATGAAATTGAGTAAAGTTTTCCATCTCATAAAAGTCATAATCAACATGAATAGGCTCTCTTGCTTCCACTCAATTCTGTTTGTCTCCACTGTGATTTAACAATCCTTTATGTTTTAAATAGCTATGTAGGAACTTAACTTATCCACCAGATAGTAAAATAATTTAGAAAAAAAAATGCTCTTAATAATACAACAAGTTTAGGTTTACAATTCCCTTTTATAAACTAGTAAAACTTTTATATAACAGTTTTATTTGTAAATGGGTAAAAACTAAACGTTCTATCTCCCACTCACCTTTTCTTTCTATTTTGCACCCTCCATCTCAAAAAAAGACAAAAAAAAAAAAAAAAAAAAAGCCCAGAATAAGGCACTGAAGAGCTACCATTACAATTCACATCCACGTTCTCTAAAGCTAAATGCACCTAAACTATGATCGACACCTCATGAGAAGAGTTGACTCATTGGAAAAGACTCTGATGCTGGGAGGGATGGGGGGCAGGAGGAGAAGGGGACGACAGAGGATGAGATGGCTGGATGGCATCACGGACTCGATGGACGTGAGTCTGAGTGAACTCCGGGAGATGGTGATGAACAGGGAGGCCTGGCGTGCTGTGATTCATGGGGTCGCAAAGAGTCAGACACAACTGAGAGACTGAAATGAACTGAACTGAACCTTCTGTATTTAAATCACATTCTTCCAATTTTCAGGTTTATAGCATCACTCATTCATTTATTCAGGCAACTGTTTTTTGGTACCTAAGATATGCTAGCTTTTATGTTAGGCATTAAAATAAAAGATATATAAAACATTCATTCATTTACTATGCAGACCACAAAATCAGCATAGAAGAGAAATATTTTCTTCCTTACTTACTGAAAATAGTCTTAAACATCATTCTAACCAGCTCTATCATTCCCACCACTGTCACAGGGATGGGATTACACTGAATAGCATGGAATGAGGGCTGACCTAAGCTATGTAGATGCCACAGAGTGGGAGAAAACTGGAATGAATGATGAGGAAGTATTTCCAGTGTCCTGCTCAATTGCCTTCCAAAGCTGACAGTGGTTCTTATTATTCCATTTCCTTAAGGGAGAATCTCACATCCCTATGGATCTGAGTACTGGACTATAAAGAAAGCTGAGCGCTGAAGAATTGATGCTTTTGAACTCTAGTGTTGGAGAAGACTCTTGAGAGTCTCTTGGACAACAAGGAGATCCAACCAGCCCATCCTAAAGGAAATCAGTCCTGAATATTCATTGGAAGGAATGATGCTGAAGCTCCAATACTTTGGCCACCTGATGCAAAGAACTGATTCATTTGAAAAGACCCTGATGCTGGGAAAGATTGAAGGTGGGAGGAGAAGGGGACAACAGAAGATAAGATGGTTGGCTGACATCATTGACTCGATGGACATGAGTTTGAGTAAGCTCCGGGAGTTGGTGATGGACAGGGAATTCTGGTGTGCTGCAGTCCATGGGGTCACAAAGAACTGGACATGACTGAGCAACTGAACTGAACTGAACTGAAGAGAGAATATTTTTCAAACATCACATTGAAGAAAAAGTTATTTATCTATGATTTACAGGCTTTTTAAGGATCAATTAAGGTTCCAGCATCACCCATATTTAACTATACTCCTTTACCAAATGTAATGACAATAGAAATATTCCAACTCTACGAGGAAAATATATTAAAACTGTAAATACAGAATAATTTTTAATATGTGCAAAGGGATTAAAAAGGGGAGGTGGATTTCCCTCATAGTTTAGTTGGTAAAGAATCTGCCTGCAATGCAGGAGACTCGGGTTCAATTTCTGGGTCTGGAAGATATCCTGGAGAAGGAAATGGCAACCCACTTCAGTATTCTTCCCTGGATAATCCCATGAACAGAGGAGCCTGGCAGGCTACAGTCCATGGGATGGCAAGAGTCTTACATGACTTAGTGACTAAACCACTAAAGGGATAAAACCTACTGCAGTGAACTGAATTCACTTTCTTCCCCCTTTCTTTACCCTCCACTCCCAACCCCTACACTGAGTCAGTAGCCAAAGGAGGACACCAAAGTACAAAGATGAAAGAAAAGAGTCCAATTCTTGGATGAGAGTTCTAAGTTCTTGAGACCCTGGCCAAGAGAGATGTGAAGGTGGCTGAGGCCAGTGACCTGAAGGAACCTCGGGGTTGCAATAAGGAGGACACACAGTGACATGTGGAGGACATGCATATCTAAGCATCTGCACCAGGGACAGAGGCCAAACTCGTGTCACTTCACAGTATGTTAGACAAAACCTTCCTTTCCAAAGCCGGAGAAACTACCTAAGCCATCCTCGGATCTTAAACTGCCAGCCCTGGTTCAAATGGGTTCAAATTGATTGAGGTTAGTTGTAAGTAACTAGCTTAAGTTCTGTATCATTATTCTTAAGGCTCAAATTCCAAATCAAGTTCAATCATAGGGGAATAAATTTTATTATATTTCCTGTATGCTTGCTTTTGTATGTATCATAGAACTTTCGATTAAAGCCAAACTTTAATTCTGCATTTGCACCACAAGATAACTTTAACACTACTTCATTATTTCTCACCCTCTAATTTTACACTCAGAAAAGAAAACCAGGAGCCTGTGTGCCCTATGTCTCATATAGTTTCTCCCTCTGGTGTCAACAGAAAAGGTATCTGCTAGATCAGTAAAGTCCAGAGAGCGCAGTGATTTGCCAAATATGGTCCACTGGAGCACTGAGAATTTAGGGTTAGGTTTCAGCATTTGTAGCTGTCACTCAGATACGAAATCTATATTTACTTGAGGCAGTGAGTGGAGATTTAAAAAGAAAAATCCAAAGCATCCAAGGTACTTTCCTTTCCTGACTTAGCTGTTTTTGAGAGTTACTCTCATGGAGCTATAGTCTTTCAAAACTGTTTAAATAAAATTCTACTGGTATTATCATAAATTTTGTAGAAGATTACCAAAAAAAATTAACTTTCTCTTTACCATTTTATGATTATCTGACTGGTCATTTCATGTCACTGTTCATGGGGATTTCAAATATAAAATACGACCAATGCTGAAATACAATAAGTGTTCTCAATTTAAAAATAAAGATGCATGTCTAAATATGATTAATAGTAACATGAAAATAATAGACCATTAATACACATTACTTTTAAATATATTAAAATTAAAATATAAAATTGTATATTAAAATTCAGCAGAATGATCTGAAGACATAGAATTAAGGTTTAAAATCACCATATAAATTCAGATGTACAGATCAGGTGAACAAAATCATATTTCTAAAATTGGGGAAATTATTTATCAGTAAAGGCAATACAACATTCCTGCCCACCCCCTAAAAAAGCCAAAAAACAAAACCTAGATAAAATATAGAAGCTGGTCAGTAGGAAAATAATGGATGAAGTCTAGGAATTCACACTGTGGCTGGTGGGCCAGTAGCAATGTTGTAGGCGGAACGTAGAAGGGGATTCCAAAGAACATGGCTCAGCATGTATCATACAGCACAAATTATCTAGTCTGTACAAATGGAACCATTTTTCAAGTGTGGGGACTGGAGTTTGAACGGTGTTGGTTGGAAGACACCCCCCAAACTAACATCACAGAGCATCACATCCTCAAGCGTTCCTATCCCTGAGCAACAGTCTGGATTCTTGTGCTTTATGTAAAAGGAAAAGGATGGGGACACTGCAGCTGTGCACATGTGGAGCCAGGAGGGATGTGGGAAATCAATGTACTACTCTCTTCTCAATTTTGCTGTGAACATAAAGCTACTCTAAAATGTAGTGTAGTCGCTCAGTCGTGTCTGACTCTCCGTGACCCCATGGACTGCAGCCCCCCAAGCTCCTCTGTCCATGGGATTCTCCAGGCAAGATCACTGGAGTAGGCTTCCATTTCCTTTTCCAGGACTCTAAAACATAAAATCTTTTATAAAAATTCTCATTTTGGAGAAAACCTAGCTCAGAAATCATAGCTTTAGTGTTCAACACATTGCTTTTCTTTTCTGTAAATCCTTACCTATTTTAATCTTGGAAGCTTTTTTCCCCAATCTCTACTTGGTTAATTTTAGACTTTCCACTTTCTTTACAACCTCACCAGCTAATCAGTTTTAAACTTTTTCAGTAATTATAATGAATTAATGGTTATGTTTAAGCAATTTCAAATGATAGGTCCATATAAACTAATGTCAACAATCACCTATTCTATTTACTATTGCCAGGAGAAATATCAATAACCTCAGATATGCAGATGACACCACCCTTATGGCAGAAAGTGAAGAAGAACTAAAAAGCCTCTTGATGAAAGTAAAAGAGGAGAGTAAAAAAGTTGGCTTAAAGCTCAATATTCAGAAAACTAAGATCATGGCATCCAGTCCCATCACTTCATGGGAAATAGATGGGGCAACAGTGGAAACAGTGTCAGACTTTATTTTGGGGGGCTCCAAAATCACTGCAGATAGTGATTGCAGCCATGAAATTAAAAGACGCTTACTCCTTGGAAGGAAAGTTATGACCAACCTTGACAGCATATTAAAAAGCAGAGACATTACTTTGTCCACAAAGGTCCGTCTAGTCAAGGCTATGTTTTTTCCAGTAGTCATGTATGGATATGAGAGTTGGACTGTGAAGAAAGCTGACCACTGAAGAATTGATGCTTTTGAACTGTGGTGTTGGAGAAGACTCTTGAGAGTCCCTTGGACTGCAAGGAGATCCAACCAGTCCATCCTAAAGGAGATCAGTCCTGAATGTTCATTGGAAGACTGATGCTGAAGCTGAAACTCCAATACTTTGGCCACCTGATGCAAAGAGCTGACTCATTTGAAAAGACCCTGATGCTGGGAAAGATTGAGGGCAGGAGGAGAAGCAGACAACAGAGGACGAGATGGTTGAATGGTATCACCGACTCAATGGACATGGGTTTGGGTAGACTCTGGGAGTTGGTGATGGACAGGGAGGCCTGGTGTGCTGCAGTTCGTGGGGTCGCAAAGAGTCAGACACAACTGAGCGACTGAACTGAACTGAACCCCTCTAAAAATATTATAAGGAGTCCAATAAGGCAGATATGTTAATGGTAAAAGTATTCTGCCAAATTGAAGAATGTGATTGGCACAGACAGAAAACTCTACCACAGCTTAATTTAATAGCTGCCTGACAGTTGTCTCCAATTCTTCGTTCTTTTCTGAGGGATCTGCCTACCACCCTAAGTAGTGTGAACACAAAGAACACGCACACTAGGTGTGTGAGCTTACTTTTCTAGAGCTATGAAAATGTATTTGAAATGTGAAGAGGCAATGGGAAATGAATTTGACATCCCTATTAATGTAGTTTTACTTCAGTGAGAGTTTTTCATATCACTAGATAAAACATGCATACGCAAAATGTCTCATATTTCTGTACCTCCATAAAATATATATTCCTGTATGTCCCAAATATTGGAAAAGTACTGCTATTTTAATATACTTATTAACTAAGTTTTTCTTGATAATCTCCACATTGGCCAAAAAAAAAAACTAAGAGCTTGCTGCTAGAATTTTGAATCAGGGTTCTTTTTAACAAAAAGGAATGGCACATGTCCAGATATCTATTGAGAACACCAATACTGACATAAAGTTGAGAAATAGCAATAATTATTATGAACATGATAGTTTTTTTATGTCTATGCTATAGATAATGTGTGGTGTCCATAGGGTTTCAACCAGTTTCTTGCCTCTACTTACACATAGACTAGGTCAGAGCTTGTACTAAGGAAGACCAGGAAGAGGGTTTAACGCTACAATGAAGTAATTTTACTCTGTACTCTAGACATAATATTGACACCTAATGGTATTTACATAGTTTTTCTTGAAAGAGTATCTGCCACCAAGAAAGACAGTTCAAAAAACATGTTGGTCAAATTTAGTGACTTATTAGATCTTTGCAGGAAGAATATTATACAATTTAATACATAAATTTTCTCTTGCTTAATATAATCTTTCTTAACACAACATGTCAAACTGTGAATTCTCTTTTGCTATAAAGAAACATGCAAGGAGTGGTATCTCTCATAGCCTTACATGTCACACATTTCATAAAGAGAAAGTTATATAACATAAGATGAACTTATTTCCACACTGAAAGTCAAAAATTGATAATATTTGGAATACTAGGGCTTCCCTGGTGGCACAGTGGTGAAGAATCTGCCGGCAAAGTAGGAGACCTGGGTTCAGTCCCTGGGTCAGGAAGGTCCCCTGGAGTAGGAAATGGCAACCCATTTCAGCATTCTCGCCTGGGAAATCCCATGGCCTGAGGAGCCTGGCGGGCTACAGTCCACGAGCTCCCAAAGAGTCGGACACGACTGAGCACAGCACAGATACACGAGGTCACAGCCTGCTGCGTATTAATTCATGGTGACAGAACTTTTAAGAAGTTTGTTTGAAATAAAACATAAAGGTTCAAAGAAACAAAGCAGACAGCAGAGAAACATTTTAAATGCCTGCTCCTCTATTTTGGCAGCTTTATGTGAGTAGATGGGAAATTTTAAAATGTTACCCAGACCAATCCTACTGACACTGCCTCTGATTGTCCCTACTTTTCACATATGTATCATGTAACTAAATTCTGCCTACTCTTACAGCTATCTCTTCTTTCCATACTTCCATTTCTTTAACCGCTTGAATTGAAACCATCCAGACCACTTCAAAAGCCTGGTGATCCCTGTTTCACCTTCCTCTCCTAGAAGCCATCATTGTTGCAACTGGGCACACAAAAACACCAACAAGGACCCAATTATCCAACAGGCTAGTTCAATCGTAAGACATGTAAAGGGTAGATGCTGTGTCATAGTTCTCTTTCTCTCCAAAGTGTGTAGCACAGTATACTATATAGAGAGTTCAGGATTAAAAGTACTCACTAATGCAACTCCATTCCCAGAGACTACATACAGTGTAGAACACAATATGCATTCAATAGAACAGGTTTTGAATGAATAAGCATTTTTATTGAACTAATATAACCTATACATTCTTGCCAGATAAGCCTCCTAAAATATATAAAACAAATTCCCACTTCAAAAATTTTCAGTGGCTACCTACTTCCATCTGGATGAAATCCATCAAAGGCATTCCACAGATCCAGTCTCTCCCTGGTACTTTCCTTCTGTCTCTGCTCATTAATCCTTTCTAGAAGGCAACACGGCAGAGTAGAAAGGCACTGCTTTTGATATCAGAATGGTTACTGAGTTATGTGTGAGTCTTGACTTGATGGCTTACTGATGTACGATATTATAAACTCTTTGAACCTCACATTGTCCTAAATAAAAGCAATTACTACCTGGCAGAAGTTGTAAACAAAACATAATAATCATAATACACTTACCAGATAGGGCACAGGAAGGAAGAACTGTATGAACTCTGGCTTCTACTGCAGTAGTATTTCTTTCTCAATCAGATTATAGACTCTTAACCTTTGTTTAGTATGTTCCTCCTGATAGCTGAAACAGAGAATTCGACCTACTATTACTGACACCTAAACTCTGTTCATTCTGTGCGGCCAGCTCAAAAGCTACTCTGGTCTTACATAAGCATCATATTCAAGCACCAAGCAGATGTAAACACAACTGGTAATCAGCTAATTAAGGGTGGGCCCAAGATAATGTTGTTATTCAGTAAGAAAATAATTATCTATAAGGGAATAACAGATAGGTCTAAATTAGTGATCTGATCTCAGAACTTTAAGCCACCAACAGAAAGTTCCCTCTCAGTCTCTGAGGCTTTAAAAGAAAAGCTGTAATGGGGAGGACTGCAAACGAGCAACTTGGTAAACGTTGCAAGTGTCATACCTTCTATGAACTCTCTCCCTCTCCATGACAGCATAAGCCCAGAGTTGTTACGCTTTCTGCGTTCACTGCAGCACTACTGTACACTGTGGTAAAGCACACATAGCTTTGGAATGTTAATTACTTCTCCAGTTATACTTATTAGTTCACCAGATCACAAATTCTTTCACAACAAAACAATGCCAGATTCTTTAGGCTTTCCATCAGTGTTTTCTACATAGTAGGTATTCAACAAATATTTGAAAGACCATTATATGTAGATGATCAGATAATGAAACCATTGTGCTCTTTCTTTTTTAATTAATGCTAGTACATTTAAAAATGTTATTTTCTATAAATCATGCAAGCCAAATATAAATGGTTGCATGTAATTCTGAACGCAACTTACACAGCTCTCCAGTTTTAAAATGTTATTTCTTCTAATAGTCCTTAATACAGGACACTGACATATTGAAGTATGGTACCCAAGATGATGTAGATGTTGGCAAAAGCAAACTAATTGCTGAGTTCTCTAAGTCAGTAGCCCTCAACACTGGCTATACCATAAAATCATCTGGGGAAAAAATCTTTTTAATACCAATACCAAGCCAATTATTATAGCCTCTAGGACAGGAACTAAATAATGGTTTTTTGAAAACTTCCCAGGTAATTCAAATATGCATATGTGCTTAAAACCACT
Source organism: Budorcas taxicolor (assembly GCF_023091745.1). Lineage (NCBI taxonomy): Eukaryota > Metazoa > Chordata > Mammalia > Artiodactyla > Bovidae > Budorcas > Budorcas taxicolor. Next base: position 40,155,299 of record NC_068913.1, on the reverse strand, counting down.
GAATCACGCTTAATTTCAATGAACAACATGAATTGCTAACAGTTTCTGAAAAAGTCACTAAGATCTCTTCTGCTCACTACTGTTTCCTGGGTTTTAAATATTTAAGTATTTGAAAGTATTTAAGTATTTGAAAGTATTTAAGTATTAAAGTATTTAAGTATCTATCCAACACTCTTTTATTGTGATTACCTCAGCCTTAAGAAAAAAGTAATGCATGTTAACAGTCAGATAAAAATTACCTCTCTTAACGAGCTCAATGAGTGAAGAAGCAAGCTACCTCAGGGTGGCTGACGACAGGTGACTGGTCTGCAACATTTAGGAAGTCCCTTACACCTGTCGAGGGAGGCAAAGACTGCAAGAGAGAGGCTGAGTCTGACTGAGCAGGCGCAGAAGGGCAAACAATGCTCCAACTACTGTTGGCAGAGCTCTAAAAATAAAACTACAAAAGCACTGGGAAGGCAGAATGAATTCCTAACACTTGTTCTCTTCTATTTTAGTCTGTTATGAAGCAGGTGACCTCAGCACCAAGCAATGAGTCTGTTAACTTTCTGTATCCCTCACTTTCAGAAATGATCCTCAGTTATGTTGCCATGACTGAATTCATTCCAACTGTTTCATATTCATAATCATAAAGAGAATCTTTTTTTAATCTTTCAAGACTGCTCTCTCGTAGGATTACACTCTAAAATAAGCATCTTTGATATTCATTTGCCTATCTTACTTTGAAGATTTCTTTCACGTGTATTATTCTGGGGAAAAACTGTTTATCTGTTAATATTTTATGTATTCTTTCCGGGACTCTTGGTCTAAGAAGCGAGAGTTAAAAGAGTTATTAACACATCCAGAGAAATAGCAATTTAAATGTCTTCCACTGAAAAATCACTGGCCCAGAGAAAGGAAAATTACAGACTTCCTAATAACATATTTCATGAGCCAAATAAGGTCATCCTTATTTTAAATGCTATTTTAAATGTTTGGTCCAGAATAGTTCTGCATGAGAAGGTAATAAAATGTTGAGGAGGAGAGCAAGTCTGGCATCAGCTCAGAGCTGCTTCCTGCGTCCACTGTTGCTGGTCTGAAGCACAGAATTCGGTTGCTCAAGACCTCAGCTGTTTCTTCATTTATTAAAGATGAAAATAATGTCTATCCCTGTTTTATAAAGTTGAGGTCAGAATTAAATAAGACAGTATCAGCAGGACACTAGCTTACTGTCTGGCCCCTAGCACTCAATAAATACTATAGATGATGGTTACTGGTGACAATAATCTATTGATACTAGTCAATGAGCAGCAGATGATCGAACCATCAAGAAGCAATACTGTTTTAACTGCTGCTGATGTTTTTAAGTAGGCATATACTATTTACATCTAAGAATCCAAAATCTCCAAGCCTTTTTTCTAAACAGGTTTGCCTCTTCCTGTTTTTCTGGCAGAAAGAGCATAATAGAAGTGAAAAATATCTTGGGGAATTTTTTTTCCTGGGTGGTAAACTTTGCTAGAGGAAATTTTGCATTTTGGTACATTTCTCACAACATGCATATACTAGAGATGCCTATATTTGATGAAAAGTTGAAATTATTTCATAGAAATTGATAGTGCCTCAAAACATTTAACTCCTAAGCTCAAGCCAAAACAAAAACTACACACACATACACACACACACAATCCCTTAATACAGATCCCAGAAAAATCCTGATTCATGATTAATCATTATCACTTTACCTAAATCTCAAACAATGTAATAGAGTTTCCTCCCACCAAGGTGTCATGGAATACATGAGAAGTCATTTTAAAAAAGTAAACTTTGATCAAAATTCGGGTTCATCTCACAGGCATCACCACTGGACACTTGAGCTGTCTTCCCAGAGACTGTTCACATGTTACATTTTTGTATTTGTATCTGAAGCTATCTGTGTCCTAACTGTTTCAGCCATTTTCTCTGGTTTGGTTCTCAAAGAAAATAGAAACCAGTTGTAAATCTAGTGAAAACTAGTTTTATTTTTTAAACAGTATATATACTAAGTTGCTTCTCGCCTTATGCTTTAGACCAGAAGTCATTAATTATTGGTATAAAAGAGGAAAATTATGCAAAAATCTATGTTAAAAATACTTGAAGTTCAGAAAGTCCATTTAGAGTAAACATCATATACCTCCCTTGAGATTAACAAGACATTGAATTAAACTCGGAAGTAACTGAAATATTTCCCAAGTTCTTTCAGATGTAAAATGATGAGGGAAAAAAGCTCCAAAATGCTTATAAACTACTAGCAAGTAAGTTTGCTAAAAGTAAGGTATTTAGTTTGCTAAAGTATTTTAACTATATTCAATGTATCTAAAAAGGAAATGATACTATTTGAATTAGTTTGCATATCTGTTATACAAACTAAACAGATTTACACAGCCTACATGAGTATTTCTTGGATAACTTTTCTGAGCATTTCTCAAGTGGATGGATATTTCTCAATCACTTTTTTTGACTACAGAACTATTCTTATGTCTGTACAAGAGGAACATTGCACTGACTTATTAATTTTCCTTCTATAATATCTAACATTTGCCCAAAGGAAAATGGGTCATCAGCAAGTTTATTTCTATTCATGCTCTGATTTCTCAGCCAAATAAGTGACAGGTCTGCACTTTCAGGCCTGGGCTGAGACTGTTTCTTCAGACGTCTTCCCGTCTCTATGAATTGCTGGTCATATTCTTATGACCAGCAAGTCCTTGAGGGGCTCCAGAACAATGTCTGACACTGATTTTGGCTAGAGTCTCATTATTCCTCAGAAAAATAAATGGAGCTTATTCTATTGTATGGGTGGTTTACAAAAAAAACGAGTTGTTTTTTGTTTTTAATTCTTGATTACAACCAAAACACTTGTTAACCCAAAATAATCTAGAAAAAAATAATAAAAGTAAAATTAGTATTAATAATAAGTAAAAATAAGTATTGTTATAACTGTCCTATGAATTATCTAAGCTATGATCTTGCACAATGCCTTTGTGTCTTCAAGAACTAACATACTGCCTAGCCCATGACTGACAATGTTTAATCATTTTGTTATTGATCAGTCGCTCAGCTGTGTCCTGCTCTTTGTGACCCCATGGACAAATATATATATATATACAATCTTACTAATCTAATTAATTAGTATATGTTACATATACACACATATTTATATCTGTTCAGTTGCTCACTCATGTCCAACTCTGTGACCCCATGGATCCCAGCACAGCAGGCTTCCCTGTCATCACCAACTCCCAGAGCTTGCCCAAACTCAAGTCCATCAAGTTGGTGATGCCATCCAATCATCTCATCCTCTGTACCTATATATTATATACATGCAATACATATCTGATACATGAGATACATAATGTGTATATGCATCTGTAGATACAATGCATATTTATAGCAACATTACACTGAATATTTTAATAATGAGGTTATATTTTCACGAATGGTATTTATAACAATCTATATGCCAGAAATACTAGAATACCAATGAAATACTAAAATGATAAACCAAGACAGAATTGTAACACAGTCATAATTTTAAAATTATAGAACACAAATGCTAGTGTCTAAACAAGACGGTGGGTGTCTACGTGCTTGCCTAGTCACTTCAGTCATGTCCGACTCTATGCGATGCTATGGACTATACAGCCTGCCAGGCTCTTCTGTCCATGGGATTCTCCAGGCAAGAATACTAGAGTGGGGTGCTGTGCTCTCTCCTCCAAGAGATCTTCCTGACCTAGGAATAGGACCCTTGGCTTTTACATCTACCTGCATGGGTAGGTGGGTTCTTTACCACTAGCACCATCTGGGAAGCCAACTCTGCTTTTCAAACATAAGATGGGCACAGAAAAAGGAAGGAACAGAACCACCAATCTTAACGATGGGTTTAATATTATACAAATCCAACACACTGGCTTAAATGAGGAAAATGAATAGCCTAACGTCACTTATCAATATTGTGCTCTACAGCTGGTTCAAAGTATTCCATAATATCACCACATTTGAATGTCACAACCACACAGTGAGCTCGGTAAGAAACATCATTTGAAAGCATTTTACTGATGAGGAAATGGAGACTGAAGTGTCAAACACTGTAAACATGGGCCCATGGCTAGCAAGAAAGCCTAGGTCACAACTGACCCTACATATATACTATAGGGCTGGTTACTGGAACCATCAAACAAGCTTCAGGAAAAATGACAAGTGTAAAGAACTACTAAGCATAATAACAATGAAATATAGAGTGTTATCTATCGTAAGGAAGAGTAGCAATGAGTGTTAGAAGTACATATCAAGCGTCTATCCAGGGAGACCAGGGTGCAAAGAGCATCAAATCTTGAAAGAAGACACATGCAATTTAGATTCTGCAGACAAGTGGCTGTGACCCACTCTAGGGAGGTTTACGTGTCCAAAAGGTTTATTATAACAATGTTTTCTTCAAGAAGGTGGACACTACCAGCACTGATAGTTCACAGTGAGCCCCACCTCCGATTCTGTGAGACTGTACATGCTGGGAGTGTACACCTCAGGGAAAACGCGTGTTTAACATGCTGGCGCTAGCTATCATTTATACTTATAATCACATCATCAGCATCCTAAAAGTGTACACAGTAACAAATTCATACTCTTCTAACAGAAAATGTCCCAACTAGAAAGTACTATTATCATATTATTTTATGAGAAGAAATAAAAGCTTTCCAATTTGGCCTCTGTTTTTGTGTGTTTTTTTTTTTTTTTAATTAAACTAATCTTTAAAGGCCTAAGGGTTCTGTTTATTTCTTGGGAAGTCTGTCTGGCAAGAATCATCCTATTCATCCATCACATATTTTCCTAAATCTGGAGCAGACCTGTTGGTGTTGTGCCAGGGAGGAGTACCAGCGTAATAATATGAGATAAAAGTCTCTCTTTGTAAGGGAAGGCCAGAAAAATGCCTTCAGCATGAAGTCTAGGAGCTGCATGAAACTCCCTAGAATTTTTACCTCTGAGATCTCAAAGGCAAGCTCCGTTGCTGCATACATCTTGTTTCTAGTCTAGTCAGGTGGGTTTTGCACAACTCTTACCCAGTGCACAGGCTGTTTAGGAATATGCAACAGTAGCCTTTGAATATTTTCCCTTAGCTTAAATGTATTGCACTTTATCTTTCATTAGTTCAATCTTAATTTTTAAAAGAAAAAATATCTCAAAGCCAAGCCAGTTAGCAGGCAACCATATATATGTATGGCTAGTACATGATGCTGAAGCTGAAGCTGTAATACTCTGGCCTCCTGATGGGAGGAGTCGACTCACTGGAAAAGACCCTGATGCTGGGAAAGATCAGGGAAGGCAGGAGGAGAAGGAGATGAAAGAGGATGAGATGGTTGGATGACATTACCAACTCAATGGACGTGAGTTTGATCAAGCTCCAGGAGATGGTGAAGGAGAGGGAAGCCTGGGGTCCTGCAGTCCACGGAGTCACAAAGAATCAGACACCACTTAGTGGACAACAAGCACATATATGCACACCCAGTAAAAAAATATTGGGAGTATAAATACATGAAGCATTCATAGTTAAATGTTCTACAGGAATTATTTTTAATGATGTCTCATTTAAAATGAAACCACTGAAATAATCATGGTATCTGATGACAGTCTGAGCCAGCAGATACTGAATGACTCAGTGTGATATCCTAACCTCCTCAGCAGAGGATCTCAGATGTCTGTACTACCGTACTGAGGCTGCCATAAAGCAAAGCACCACAAAACGGGTGGCGCAGAGCAGAAATCTACCACCTTACAGGTCTGAGGGTTAGAAGTTTAAGATCAAGATGTCAGCAGGGCCACGCTCCCCCTGGAGGCACTAGGGAGGAACTGTTCCAGGCCCCTCGCCTAGTTTCTGGTGGGTCCTTGGCTTTGGGCAGCACATGCACTGACCCTATGTTTGCGTCAGGGTCCAAATTTTCTCTTTCTATATGGATACGTGTCATAGACTACAGCCCACCTTCCTTGCAGCTGGAACTAATTTAAACTGATTACAGCTGCAAAGACCTCATTATAAACTAAAGACACATTCTGAAGCAAAGGTGGTTAGAGCTTCAACACAGGGATTCTGGGAGAACACAAGTCAACCTATGATAGTGTCCCATGCAGGGACTCGAAAGCAGTCTCACACACAATACCTAAGTTAAGAATGTTCTTCATATTAATCGTTTGCATAGCTTGATAATTCACAGCTGTTTAGAAAGTTTAATATTGTATGAGTATATATACAAAAGCTATTCTACTATGCTTGATAAAAGCTTGAGAAAGAACATCAAAAGAAAAACGGAGAGATGGAGAAATTGGAAACCATAAACTAAATGAAATGGGAGCACTGAAACTGAAATAGAAAAAGTGAAACAAATGAGATAAAAGAAAAAGATCGTCATAATGATTACAGGAGATATACTTTAGAAGACTTGTGAATTTTTGCCTAACTAAAAACTTTGACATTTTGATTCTACTTGTTTGCCTCAGTATGAAAAGAAGGTTAGATTCTTATTTAAAAAAAAAAAAAGATATGCAACAAGGAACAGGTTTACTGTGAGCATAGGGAACTATAGTCAATATCTTGTAATAACATTAAAAGGAAAATAATTTCAAAAATAATATATGTGTATAACTGACCATTTTGTGGTGTACCTAAAACCATACTTCAATAAAATATGCATCTTAAGAAAAAAAATGGATAGCCAACAAGAAGCTGCTGTATAGCACAGTGAACTCTGCTCAGTGTTCAGTAACAGCCTAGATACTAGGGGAGTTTAGGGGAGAATGGATACGTGTATACATGGCTGAGTCTCTTCACTGTTCACCTGAAACTATCACAACACCGTTAATTGGCTATACCCCAACACAGAATAAAAATATTTTTTAAAAGATTAATATTCTGTGATACATAATAAATATCCCACTTCTCGATGTATTTAAGGAAAGCATATATTCAGGATAAGAAGAAGCTAGAACAAGTATGTCTCAACTATTTTGTTTTTGTTTTTGTTTTTAGAGTTCATATAGCTACAATCCAGACATATGTATATTAGTTTATAAATACTCAATATTTTACTATATGTTACATATACATTAATAATATGCAATCTAAATTTCCTACTAATGACAGCATATACTGGAATGCATGGTAAGGCACACTGGTGATGGAGCCTGAGCACAACATGACTACATAATTTGGTGTCTGAACCTGGACACTTTGAAAGTGACAGCTGTAGAATTAACAAGCAGGGTGGGTAACAAGCAGAAGCCAAATGGGTCCTGGTCAAGCCCAACATGAGGATAAGTAAGAAAAAGAACTGGGCTGAACTAGCTGCTGGAAGGTAGATATCTTTTCCTTTATTAGTCTATAGTAGAGAATGGCAAAGGCAGTGATTATTCTACTCACGTAGGAATACCTATAAGGAAAACACCTGTAAGAAGAGAGAAATGTGAGGAAATGCAGTAGATTTTCCATAGTACCGGAGTATAATATGTATTTGTTTTGTGAATAAAATGATATGCCTGAGAAAAGTATGAGATCGGACAATATGAAAAGGAAACATTGTTAATCACATAAAAGGGGATCCTCCTAGCCTCTCCTAAATATATGTGAGTAGAAAACACTTCTGAATTATTTCAGTTCAGTTCAGTCAATCAGTCTTGTCCAACTCTTTGCCACCCCATGGACTGCAGCATGCCAGGCCTCCCTGTCCATCACCAACTCCCGAAGTTCACTCAACTCAAGTCCATTGAGTAGGTGATGCCATCCAACCATCTCATCCTCTGTCATCCCCTTTCCTCCCACCTTCAATCTTTCCCAGCATCAGGGTCTTTTTGAATGAGTCAGCTCTTCCCACCAGGTGGCCATGGTACTGAAGTTTCAGCTTCAGCATCAGTCCTTCCAATGAACATTCAGGACTGAATTCCTTTAGGATTGACTAGTTGGATCTCCTTGCTGGCCAAGGGACTCTCAAGGGTCTTCTCCAACATTACAGTTCAAAGGCATCAATTCTTCGGGGCTCATTTTTCTTTACAGTCCAACTCTCACATCCATACAGGACTACTGGACAAACCACAGCTTTGACTAGACGGACCTTTGCTGGCAAAGTAATGTCTCTGCTTTTTAACATGCCATCTATGTTGGTTATAACTTTTCTTCCAAGGAGCAAGTGTCTTTTAATTTCATGGCTGGAGTCACCAATCTGCAGTGATTTTGGAGCCCAAAAAATATAAAGTCTACCACTGTTTCCACTGTTCTCCCACCTATCTGCCATGAAGTGATGCGACCAGATGCCATGATCTTAGATTTCTGAATGTTGAGCTTTAAGCCAACTTTTTCATTCTCTTCTTTCACTTTCATCAAAAGGCTCTATAGTTCTTCTTCACTTTCTGTCACAAGGATGGTGTCATCTGCATATCTGAGGTTATTGGTATTTCTCCTGGCAATCTTGATTCCAGCTTGGGCTTCATCCAGCCCAGTATTTCTCATGATGTACACTGCATATAAGTTAAATAAGCAGGGTGACAATAAACAGCCTTGACGTACTCCTTTCCCAATTTGGAAATAGTCTGTTGTTCCATGTCCAGTTCTAACTGTTGCTTCCTGACCTGCATGGCTTTCTCAGGAGACAAGTCAGGTGGTCTGCTATTCCCATCTCTTTCAGAATTTTCCACAATTTGCTGTGATCCACACAGTCAAAGGCTTTGGCGTAGTCAATAAAGCAGAAGTAGATATTCTTCTGGAACTCTCTTGCTTTTTCTATGATCCAAGATGTTGGCAATTTGACCTCTGCCTTTTCTAAAACCAGCTTGAACATCTGGAAGTTCATGGTTCATGTACTGTTGAAGTCTGGCTTGGAAAATTTTGAGCATTACTTTACAAGCATGTGAGATGAGTGCAATTGTGCAGTAGTATGAGCATTCTTTGGCATTGCCTTTCTTTGGAACTGGAATGAAAACTGACCTTTTCCAGTCCTGTGGCCACTGCTGAGTTTCCCAAATTTGCTGGCATACTGAGTGCAGCACTTTCACAGCATCATCTTTTAGGATTTGAAATAGCTCAACTGGAATTCCATCACCTCCACTAGCTTTGTTCGTAGTGATGCTTCATAAGGCCCACTGGACTTCCCATTCCCAGGATATCTGGTTCTAGATGAGTGATCACACCATCGTGATTATCTGGGTCATGAAGATCCTTTTTGTATAGATCTTCTGTTTCTTTTTGCCACCTCTTCTTAATATCTTCTGCTTCTGTTAGGTCCATACCATTTCTATCCTTTACTGTGCCCATCTTTGCATGAAAAGTTCTCTTGGTAGCTCTAATTTTCTTGAAGAGATCTCTAGTCTTTCCCATTTTATTGTATTCCTCTATTTCTTTGTCTTAATCTCTGAGAAAGGCTCTCTTATCTCTCCTTGCTATTCTTTGGAACTCTGCATTCAAATGGGTGTATCTTTCCTTTTCTCCTTTGCCTTTCACTTCTCTTCTTTTCATAGCTATTTGTAAGGCCTCCTCCAACAACCATTTTGCCTTTTTGTATTTCTTTTTCTTGGAGATGGTCTCGATCCCTGCCTCCTGCACAATGTCACAAACCTTCATCCATAGTTCTTCAGGCACTCAGTCTATCAGATCCAATTCCTTGAATCTGTTTGTCACTTCCACCATATAATCACAAGGGATTTGATTTAGGTCATACCTGAATGGACTCATTGGAAAAGACCCTGATGCTGGGAGGGATTGGAGGCAGGAGGAGAAGGGGACGACAAACGATGAGATGGCTGGGTGGCATCTGATGGACATGAGTTTGAGTAAACTCCGGTAGTTGGTGATGGACAGGGAGGCCTGGCGTGCTGCAATTCATGGGGTCGCAAAGAGTCAGACACGACTGAGTCACTGAACTGAACTGAATGGTCTAGTGGTTTTTCCCTACTTTCTTCAATTTAAGTCTGAATTTAGCAATAACGAGTTCATGATCTGAGCCACAGTCAGCTCCCGGTCTTGGTTTTGCTGACTGTACAGAACTTCTCCATCTTTGGCTGAAAAGAATATAATCAATTGACAATCTGGTGATGACCATGTGTAGAGTCTTCTCTTGTGTTGTTGGAAGTGGGTGTTTGCTATGACCAGTGTGTTCTCTTGGCAAAACTCTGTTAACCTTTGCCCTGCTTCATTCTCTACTTCAAAGCCAGATTTGCCTGTTACTCCAGGTATCTCTTGACTTCCTGCTTTTGCATTCCAGTCCCCTATAATCTTTTTTGGGTGTTAGTTCTAGAAGGTCTTGTATGTCTTCATAAAACCGTTCAATTTCAGCTTCTTCAGCATTACTGGCCGGGGCATAGACTTGTATCACTGTGATATTGAATGGTTTGCCTTGGAAACGAACAAGAGATCATTCTGTCGTTTTTGAGATGGTATCCAAGTACTGCATTTTGGACTCTTTTGGGGTCTTACCCCCATTGAAGCCAATCAACTAAAAAGGTAAACTATTTGTATTTTTTTTTAACAACAGAAATAAAAGAAGCAAAGAAATTTCTTTTGACTGAACAACAGGAAAAAAAAAAAAAAAGAGTATCTTGGACCAGAGATTCTGGGTTTCCATTTTCACTTATTTAATAGCATTCCCTCCCAACCAATGTAGACAGTGATTTACAGTGGGATTACTGTTTCTATACTACACCACTTTGTGTTGCCATTCTTGTAAGTACACTGTCCTAAAAGAGAACAATCAGCATGTAGCTATTCTCCATTTACAGAAAATAGTAGATGAGCAGAAACACCTGGTATTCATTTCATAGTCATCAAGATATTTTTGTGTGTGATCAGTTCAGACCAGCACTATAAAATTTCAAAGCTCCATATAAGACAGAACGCTATACAGTATACCTACAAATAGAACTGAGCAGTGCCATGACTCTGTCCCAGCAGTACTTGTACTCTTTCAGGGACTCTGTCAATTGTTTTCCCCTGAAAAAAATGGAGTACTTTCAACCAAGAAGAATCTTCATTAGTTTACTACGCCACCTTCTCAGGTGAAACAAATACCCATAAGGAACGTGTATGTCCATGCTAATTACACTTTGCCCACAGGCCACTCTGGCAACTATCCAGCATTTCTGGTATCTACAAAGCATTTTATTCAGTGTGCACAAGGACAGGAGAGATTGTCTCATTTCCGCTCCAGACTCAGCAGGAAAGAGCAGACACCAATATGCTTCTGTTAAAGACAAGTTTCACTACAAAATTTTCCTTCAGGAAATTCAGAGATCTCCAGGAACAGGAGAATTTTACCCTTGCACATGTACTATATGTTAAATAATTACACTTCCTGCTTCTTCACCAAGCACTAAATTTAACAGCTTAATTTAGGAAATATTTTGAATTAGCTAATTTACCCTTTTAATGGCATACTTATTATCAGAAATCAATGAATAAAACTCACTGGTGTGACAAAATGTCAGCAAAATGCAAACACCACCTAAGCATTGTGGGAGTGAGCCAAAAATAGGCATCATGGCAAGAGGAATACATATCAGGGGCCAATTTATTGTGCAGATTCCATCTAGATCAGTGGTCTCAACCAGGAGTGATTGCGCACCCAAGAAGACATCTGACAATGTCTGGAGATGTTGTTTTTTTTTATTACTATGACTTGGAGAATTGCCACTAGCCTCTAACAGGTAGACCGACAATGCTGCTAAGTACAAAGCACGTGACAGACCACTGTCAGAAAGAACTATCTAGTCCAAAATATCAATAGTGCCAAGCCTGAGAAACCCAGCCTTACAATGTATGGGAAAATTAGTGGTTTTTAAAAATAAACTCCATGTGGCAATACTATTTTTCCTAGGTACATTTTAATAGATTTCAATAGTTATTTTCAGTGAAGCTTCTTTGGTTTCATTTTTCTAACTTGTCAAAATTATAATTTTGAATTGTTCCCAAATACTATAAAATTATTATGAAATGCTAAGAAAAATACTATAAAATTAAAACAAAATAGTCTAGCCTTTATCATACTGTCTGAATTTAGGAGAAATGAAGATTGGTAAGAAATATAAATGAATCAAAACTGAACTGCATGTAATATCAAATGCCAACTTCAAAAACCTCTTAATTTCCAGTTTTCACCTCAAAACCAACTCATGGTTTGGTTTTGTTTTTATAAAACACCACTTTTAACTCACCACATCATTAAGGCCAGAAACAGACCCATGCTTATTGAAAGATAAAAGAATGAGAAACGCTTTCAAAAATGTACCTAAATGAATATAAAGAGGAAATCTATTGCTATATCTTGAAAAATGCTAGAGTATCTTCTCTGTGATATACTTTACAGAATAATTGCTTTAAGCAGTTTGAGGTTCTTATTTCCATATTTTCAACAACAACAATTTTGGAGAATACATGCTTTTGATAAATTTGTATTATGTTTTACATGGAGCAGATTTTCAATCTTCAATTCAAAATGTAAAGTATTCAGAAAAATCAGAGTAGGAAGAAAGTCATAAGGCCACAGCTTCCTCTAACACTGGCTGTATCACTTATTTCTTTATGATTCAGTTATCCCTTATACTTCTTCAAGTGCAAGTCCTTCAAAATACCTTTATCTTTTTATTCCAATGGTCTTCCCTTCTTAATTTACCACACTGGGATTCCACTAACCATAATTATGCAAAATAGCATTCTTGCTTCATTATTATAAAATACCAGATATATTCAGAGTAGTTCTATACTAGCTATGTCCAGCTTCTTATCAGCACTTTATTATGTGCCTCAGTTCAGCTCAGTCACTCAGTCGTGTCCGACGCTTTGAGAACCCATGGACTGCAGCATGCCAGGCCTCCCTGTCCATCACCAACCCCCGGAGTTCACCCAAACTCATGTCCACAGAGTCAGTGATGCCATCAAGCCATCTCATCCTCTGTCGTCCCCTTCTCCTGCCTTCAATCTTTCCCAGCATCAGGGTCTTTTCAAATGAGTCAGCTCTTCACATCAGGTGGCCAAAGTACTGGAGTTTCAGCTTCAACACCAGTCCTTCCAATGAACACCCAGAACTGATCTCCTTCAGGACGGACTGGCTGGCTCTCCCTGCAGTCTAAGGGACTCTCAAGAGTCTTCTCCAACACCACAGTTGAAAAGCATCAATTCTTCAGCGCTCAGCTTTCTTTATAGTGCCATTGATAACTATCTACAAAGACTTTAGAATAGTATCAGGAGTTCTAAGGGGTAGTATCTGAAGTTACATAGAAAACCCCAAGAAATCATGCGCTCACAGCTTTTTCCAGGACTCTATGGCAAACCACTGGTGAGAAAACTTCCAGAAGCGGAAAGCCCAGATGATTTTTACCTGACACTGTTTGACAGCTGCAATCACAAAGTCAAAACAGAACCAGAGAAAACTCCTCCCTTAAACTATGATTTGCATTTATACGGTCTACATAATGAGGATATACCACTGGTAATAGACTCACTTTAAAATCACCTCTATGGGAAGATCCTGTTTATCCCATGTTTCAGAGAGAAGAGGTCCTTGGAATTTTTTTAAAGGCTGGGGGGCGGGGGGTCTCAAATGTTGGATGGAGCATAAACCCAAGGAAGAGCTTGTGTACACCTGTTCCATCAGGAAAGGAGTTAATATAGTGGTAGAGGGATAGGGAAAGAGGCAGATAAGACACAAAGGCACACTCCAACACAGTAGGTTACTGCCTCCATACTATTAAATATGAGTCCACGTCAGTTCCTTCGGATAGCCCGCCTATGGGTTAAAGGGGACTTAGTTACATGTGCTTCTAAGACTTTCACTTACTGTGTATTTTCTGCATCTTTTACACTCTTATTTCTCCCTGCCTACCCCACATCCCAAATTACTTTTAGAAAGACAAGGATTTCACAAAAAGGCTTACATAAGGAACTCGAAGCACAGGAAAAGACAGAGCCAACAGAATGAAAAATAATCATCTATTTTTCATTGTTTTATATCACAACACATCTGCCTCTTCCTTTTTGCTTAATAAGCATTCTCTGTAACCTTCGGACTCCTTTCATACCCCTAAGTTTTATAAAGCACATATACATACATAATATAGCAGTTTGGCTAAAAAAAAAAAAAAAAAAGCAGTCATATTTTAACTCAATCTTAGAACATCAACTTAAATAAATGGCCTCTGGTAAACAAACCTAAAACAGCATAATTATCATTAAAACGGATTCAATGTTAGGGTTGCTGATCCTGCTAAGTCGCTTCAGTCGGTTCCGACTCTGTGCAACCACCCAGACGGCAGCCCATCAGGCTCCTCTGTCCCTGGGATTCTCCAGGCAAGAATACTGGAGTGGGTTGCCATTTCCTTCTCCAATGTTAGGGAGAGAATATTTCCAATATTATTTCTAAATAATAATCTTTCATATCCTGAACGATGATGCTGTGAAAGTGCTGCACTCAATATGCCAGCAAATTTGGAAAACTCAGCAGTGGCCACAGGACTGGAAAAGGTCAGTTTTCATTCCAGTTCCAAAGAAAGGCAATGCCAAAGAATGCTCAAACTACCGCACAATTGAACTCATCTCACACGCTAGTAAACTAATGCTCAAAATTCTGCAAGCCAGGCTTCAGCAATACATGAACCGTGAACTTCCAGATGTTCAAGCTGGTTTTAGAAAAGGCAGAGGAACCAGAGATCAAATTGCCAACATCCGCTGGATCACTGAAAAAGCAAGAGAGTTCCAGAAAAACATCTATTTCTGCTTAATTGACTATGCGGATCACAATAAACTGTGGAAAAATCTTCAAGAGGTGGGAATACCAGACTACCTGACCTGCCTCTTGAGAAACCTATATCCAGGTCAGGAAGCAACAGTTAGAACTGGACATGGAACAACAGACTGGTTCCAAATAGGAAAAGGAGTACGTCAAGGCTGTATATTGTCACCTTGCTTATTTAACTTATATGCAGAGTATGTCATGAGAAACGCTGGACTGGAAGAAGCACAAGCTGGAATCAAGATTGCTGGGAGAAATATCAATAACTTCAGATATGCAGATGACACCACCCTTATGGCAGAAAGTGAAGAGGAGCTAAAAAGCCTCTTGCTGAAAGTGAAAGAGGAGAGTGAAAAAGTTGGCTTAAAGCTCAACATTCAGAAAACTAAGATCATGGCATCTGGTCCCATCATGTCATGGGAAATAGATGGGGAAACAGAGGAAACAGTGTCAGACTTTATTTTGGGGGGCTCCAAAATCACTGCAGATGGTGACTGCAGCCATGAAATTAAAAGATGCTTACTCCTTGGAAGAAAAGTTATGATCAACCTAGATAGCATATTCAAAAGCAGAGACATTACTTTGCCAACAAAGGTCCGTCTAGTCAAGGCTATGGTTTTTCCAGTGGTCATGTATGGATGTGAGAGTTGGACTGTGAAGAAAGCTGAGCGTCGAAGAATTGATGCTTTTGAACTATGGTGTTAGAGAAGACTCTTGAGAGTCCCTTGGACTGCAAGGAGATCCAACCAGTCCATTCTGAAGGAGATCAACCCTCGGATTTCTTTGGAAGGAATGATGCTAAAGCTGAAATTCCAGTACTTTGGCCACCTCATGCGAAGAGTTGATTCACTGGAAAAGACTCTGATGCTGGGAGGGATTGGGGGCAGGAGGAGAAGGGGACAACAGAGGATGAGATGGCTGGATGGCATCACTGACTCGATGGATGTGAGTCTGAGTGAACTCTAGTAGTTGGTGATGGACAGGGAGGCCTGGCGTGCTGCGATTCATGGGGTCGCAAAGAGTAGACACAACTGAGCGACTGAACTGAACTGAAATAATAAAGACAGGCCATTACCAGAAGGATTAAAAGGTGTTTTCTTGGGTGTTACAGAAGGAAAGAAGACTGATTTGACATGCTGTAAGCTTCTTAAGTGCAAAAATACCTTGTTGCTATTTACTCAAATGCACCGGAATATTGGGGGTTTCAATATTCACTCACATAACAAATCACCAGTCACAGGCATAAGTTTCTGCAAAAATTTCCTGGTCAGTAATGTGTTAAGTCAGCAAGTTCCAATTTCATTCAAAAAATAAATTTACAGTGAAAAAAACTGTGCTTATATATTACTATATTGTGGACTTTCTGTCACATTCTTTTCATATTAGTATTTTTAATACAATATTTTGCTATGCCACAAACACAGAAAACTCTATGATTAATATGTATATGTGAACATCTTCTAACCCAGAAACCATCATAACATAAACAAACGTGGGCTCTCGTACGCAAACATCTTAGGAAAGAATATGCACTCAGCATTACCAAAATATTTTTAAGGGTAAGAATCACAAAACTATCAAAATGAAAACTGTTGAACTTGAATGCTGGAAACTCTGATTCATTCTAGTCTTCCCTGGAAATAAGTGCCTCTCTAACCAGTTTCTCGTACTTCATTTGCCCTTAAGGTGTCGTTTTTAAAATATGTTCTGAGGTGTTTTCACCTATACTAGGTCTGCCACATCTAAGTCAAACTTCTCAAAGTAAGCTGCCAGCTCGTTACTCTTAAAAGTCATCATAACATGGAAATTCATAAGCATCACCTGGCAGGGCTGTTAAAAAGCAGGTTCCTGGGCCCACCTTAGAATCTGAGTAAATTCATGACTGATAACAGATGGTCTGTGAAGCACACTGACAAATGCTATCTTCTTCAATACAGTCCAGAGTAATGTGGAATCACACAACAGAAAATTCTACAAGAATGAGACTTTCTCTAATTTCCATACAAGAGTAACTTTTCATTCTGTTTTATTTTGGGGTTTTCTTTGTTTGTTCTTAAGTGTTTATTGCAGTATAGTTGCTTTACAATGCTGTTAGTTTCTACTATACAGTGAAGTGAATCAGCTGTATGTATAAATATATCCCCTCTTTTCTGAAAGGCATTAAGTTTATTAAAACAAAGACTGGAATAAAACTTGAAAGGACATTTTTAAAAGGACTTCAACTTCATCATATCTTCTCCTAACTTTTATTTTCATTGAGAAATTGTGCAAGGTTAAGTTTATATTTTTCTAGGTTCTGGCTTAAGACAAGAACCAGGTAATCCCATCCTCATTTCTGATTCTACCGCTAGAACTTCAGGATCACTAAACAAATGTTGAAACACACCACTTTAAATACAAGTTTTAAAACAAGTTTATCTATAAATAAAACTTTGCTTCTGTCAAATGAAAAATCATGGATGGGGCATAAAACCAAGAAAGAGCTTGTAAACACCTGTTCCATCAAGAAAGGAAGAAATATAGTGGCAGACAAATAGCAAAAAAGAGGCAGATGGAGACAAAAGCACATTCCAACACAGTTGGAGACTGCCTCCATACCACTGAATATGATGCTTGTCAGTTCTAAGCAGCTCACCTGGAGGAAGGGCTGCTCAGACTGAATCAGATCACGTGTGCACAGGTGTGCCTGAAATGAAATCTAATTTAAAAACTGAGGATGGTCAGGGGAAAGAAACAATACTGCAGTGACTTTCATTTCTGGGCCATCTAAGATCAACAGAATAACCTCAGATAAAAATAAAATAAAAATTTTATTTAATTTTAAGCAGCAAAGGTTCTGTTTTTCTTGTTCATATAGTCTTTAACCATATTTTCCCTACCTATTGTTTCATGCAGCTCTAAGAAACAGCCCTAACTAACCCCTAACCAAAGCTGCTCACTATGAAGATACTACTTTATTTTCAGATGTGACATTTAAAAGGCAATGACATCTGGTTCTAAATTTCTAGCCATATTTTTGGCCAAATTGCAAATATATTAAATTACATTAAAATATTCATGTATGAAGGTCATCTTGGCAAGATATTTTAAATGATATGCACATAAAATGTAATAATTGATATTTTATTGCAATAATTAGCTATAATGGTTACCAAGGTGTTGGACAATTTCATTGGTAAGATTTCAGCTGATTTCTTAAAATCAATGGCCTTTGTAATGTGCTGAATTGAACATCCTTTTCAAGAAATCTTTCTTCAAACTACACAGAAACAGCTACAATTTTTACTATGCAAAATCCATTAAGTTTTAAGAATTTGTCAACAAGGTACTTTTTTGTGAGCTTATCCTGAAAGTCATTTAAAAGAGATTACCATTCCGGGAAGTTTAGCAAGAGTTTGTCTAGCACTGTTAAGACTGGTATTGTTCTTGACCTGACATCGCAACAGTTAGCTGAAAGAAGCAACATGTTTATAAAAAGATCTAGTGTAATTCAATCCATTTTAAGTAATCCACTAAAGAACAGAGTAAGAATCCTTTAAGACATTCTTAAAACATATAATTCTGACTTTTTAGGAAGCTAATTTCTCAGCAGTCTGGAAAATTCATATAAAAATCCTTGAGACAACTGTTCAGGAATAAGTGTATAGAGAAAGATATTACTCAGAAGGACTGCAAGAAAAGACAGAAAATAAAGAGCAGCTAATCTTATTGTGCCAGTCTACTGATATAATTTAATATGCCTCAGTTTTGTTAGGTAAAATCATATATGTAACCTAAGGACATCTTTGGTAACAAACTGTCAGAAAAATCTCTAACTGAACCAACAGAAAGCAAAAATATTCTTGTCCAATAAAGCTTTATAATGTACATGTCAACTTTAAAGTGCACAGATGTATATTGAGTAAGTGAATTCTACAAACTGAAAAAGCTCTTGAATTCTCATTACTTACTAAGTAAACATTTGAACCAAAGATAAATGGCACATTGTATTCTTTGAAAAAAAAAATTAATTGCCTTTTGCAAGAATCATTTTGATTCTAGATGTTATTCAACACAGTGAAAACGTTTATACTTTTATACTTCAGCAGACACTGAAATCTGAGAAATAGGTAGACATTTTTATATAGCCTCAGCCTCAGAGACCAACTACACCTAATACATATAATTTTTTAAAGACAAGGTAAGGAAGGGGGAAAGGAAAAAAACCTCACCTAACTCAGGAATGTTTAAGATGTTTTCATCTTGATTCTGGGACATAAAATCTTTGTGCAGTAACAATTTTGTGTCCCTCTGTTTTTGAATATATCCAAATAATTCCATAATCCATCAAGGGAATACTAGTTATCTTCACATGAGTCCTGACTTATTGAAATGGTCCTAAAAAGGGTATGCAGCCCATTTAACTTCATTACAGTACCAAAATATTTGCTTTACTGATAGCAAATGTTTATACCTATGGCAAACAGTAAATGTTCTGAAGAAAACACATTAAAAGTCAAATAAATTTGCTTGTGAAGAACATAAAATTCTGGTAAGGAACTACAACATGTAACAATGTGAAACTGGCAGCTCCTTCCAAGCCAAAGTATTACGATGACTTCGAGTAAAAATGCCATTTCTATCTAATAGCCAAAATAAAAGATAAGCATTAAAATAGGTCATATCACTTAAAAAAAAATCTTTTAATGTGAAATCCTTCAATTTTGGGAGTTTTGTTTCTTTTTATGCCACTTTAAACTGAAAACATTTAGTTACCTTAAATAGGCAAATCAATTTAACTAGAGTTACTCAGATTACACGCTGCAAATCCAGCTCAGGTAAAGTACAGAAATGGAGGGTGTTTAGACACTTTGATAACAGTCTGAAAAAGTAATGTTATGACTACCAAATATAATTGTTTAAAAACAAAGATTCATACCTCTCTAAATCTTATTTTTCTACTGATTTTCACTGTATGCTACAAAAATACACATTTGCAATGAATATGAAATTTACAAAAAATAAACAAACTCTGTTCCTTTAGCACAGTTACTGTGAAAAGCACTGAATTAGAGAGACAATTACTTTGGCCAGAATCCCGTCATGTTAGCAAATTAATTACTGCTGGAGGTATAACAAGACAAATCCTGACTAAATCAGACAATCAGCAGTACTTCTAAAACAAAGTCAGTAGGCATGCATGGTCCAGAGCAAAGGCACACCTACATGCAAGATAAGAGGGGCCTTCTTTTTTTCCAGGTAAACTTATTATTGAGAACCCAGTACTTAGATACTGTGAAGAAGTATCTTATAATACTTTCATTGAAAAGCAGAAGCCGCAGCTATTCACCTGAATCTAGTCAGTGAAGAGGAGAAATCACACATGGATGCTTTCAGTGACATATGATCATTCCTGCATTAATACTCTGTAACTGGGGCATTAGTTAGAAAACATGACCATACCATAAATACATATAAGCAAAACTAGATGCTGATTAAGTTTACAGAATCACCTAGTTTATACAGGCAGGGAAAGGCACACAATTTAGGGAGAGAGCTAAGCTTTCATGAAGTGTAACCTTAATTTAGAAGTAACTTGATCCTTACATTACAAAAGAACTGTCTTACACTTTTTCCACACATGTATTAACAATAATTGTGTAAACTGGCTTAAACCACAGTACAGAGAATTATTTTCTTTGTAGAGGGTGAAAAGTTCAGCTAACTAACTACACTAGTAATGAGCAGTTAATAAGCTTTTGGGATTTGCTTTCCTGACTCCTGATGGGATGGATCAGCACCAATGTGGCAAAGCACAGATCGCCTGAGGCAAAAACGATGATAATTATGAGTGCTTCTTCAAAGTTTGTGAACATCTTAAGTGAAAAGAAGTAAGTTTTCCCATTTTCTAGCTTTTAGTGTTTATATGACAGTTGTCTAATAATAGAACTCAAGGGAAGAAGAATTCTGGGACAGTTTGCACGCGTCATCCACTTTCCTGGTGTAGGGGTGGGACCTGGGATCAAGAAGGGCTCTCACTTCCATGATTGTTACATGGCTAAAGCGAAGGGATTCTATAGATATAATCAAGATTGCAAATAGTCTAACTTAACTAATTGAGGGTCCTTAAAGAAGGAGTGGGACCCCTTTCTGATCAGAGATCTTACTGCTGGCCTTGAAAGAGTAAATTGCCATGTTGTGACAAGACCTTTGAGAGGTCCCTGCGGAAAGGAAGTGAGTGGCCTCCAAGAGCTGACAACAAACAGGAAGTGGGGAGGTAGTCCCATAACCACAAATAAGTATCCACAACCACAACAGCCTGAAAAAAGAGCAGAGAGGAGCCCTGGAAAGGAATGCAAGCCAGTCAACACCTTATTGCAACCATGTGAGACTTTGAGGAAAGGAACAAGCAAAGCCATGGCTAGACTCATCACCATGGAAACAGTGAAAAAAGAAATGCCCATTGTATGAAACCACTGAATTTGTGGTAATCACGGCACAGAAGACATCAAACTAAAATAAACACATGAGTCTAGATTACTTAATTCTAAACAAAGGATTCATTTTCTCTCTCAATCTTCACCTAAAATGCCTTTACAAAGATTCTGTATGGTTTGTTTCATTCACTATACTTTAAACCAGTGGTCATGGTCTGTTCAATCTCCTTTGTATAGTCTGATTCACATCTTTCTTGCATAAATCATGAGGAATTAACTGTTTCTCTAACTTCTCTCATTTAGGAATTTCCTTACTATGCTGCTGCTGCTAAGTTGCTTCAGTCATGTCCGACTCTGTGCGACCCCATAGACGGCAGCCCACCAGGCTCCCCCGTCCCTGGGATTCTCCAGGCAAGAACACTGGAGTGGGTTGCCATTCCCTTCTCCAATGCATGAAAGTGAAAAGTGAAAGTGAAGTCGCTCAGTCGTGTCCAACTCTTCATGACTCCATGGACTGTAGCCCACCAAGTCCCTCCGTCCATGGGATTTTCCAGGCAAGAGTACTGGAGTGGGGTGTCATTGCCTTCTCCATTCCTTACTATGAGGAAAGCTGGTCAACTGAGCACAAGGAAAGGCCATACTTCATGTGATTCTACACACATACCTCTTTCAAACTTTAAGATGTATAATGAGCCCTAATATTAATTCTTCTTGAAAAATTAGATATTTTAAACAGTACAATATAATTGAGTTCTACTCTTCTAAAAACACTCATAATATTCATTTATTCCATGGGTAATATATGATAACATGGTTTTTGCTCATCGTAAAGAAAAAGAAAGCACTATTCTATGTTACACACAATTATTACTGATACTTTAAAGTTACCATTTTCAGACAGTTTGCAACCATTACTAGAAATATATTATCAAATGAGAACATCTAGGGCCTCCTTCACAGAACCAAAACCTCATATATCAATAGGCCACTAACATTATTTCTCTGCACACAAGAATGCAAGGTCACTGACCTCCTTATATATTCATTTGTGGGCCCTTCAATCAAATAAAGGAGTCTGAGACCATACCACGCTTAAGTACAAGTGGGGATAGCACAGAGAGTTAAAAAAGGAGGAAAACATCAAATTTTACCACTTTGGCTATCAGAAAGATTATTAGAGAGAAAACTAAAATGTGGGGGCTGGAGGTGAGAACTCTTCAGAAGCATCCTCACCTGTAGTGGAATACTTGGGTACCAAGAAACATCTCATTTATGCTCAACAGACACGTGAATGCAAATGCATGACAACTAAACCCAACTTGTTCAAAAATGATTGGGCAGTGAGTAATTATAGAAAGTGCTAAAGCCAAGAATTCTTCCTTACAAGATACTGGTGGAGGCAAAAAGGAACTCAAGTCACCTAACTCCACTAAATTCTCTTGCATCTAGTCAAATTATATTTTTCAGTGCTTTTTTTGTGCCATGCTTCATATGAATTAGCATTCTTAATTCTCACAACAACCTTATGAAGTTTTAGCAATGAAACAGTTAACTTATTCAAATGGTAGAGCTAATCTCTGAACCCACACTATTGGCCAACCAGGCAAATTCCAGGAGGGAATTAAGCCCTAATATTCAAAAGCATCCATTATTAACTTCACCTTATACCTTCGGAATGGTCACTAAAATCATTATCTGTTCTGTGGTTCAGATGAGGAAAACTGGTCAGGAACGCTACAACCACACCACAAATGATCACTTTCTAGAACTCAGAAGTACTTAATAGTCACCTCAAAGAACACAGCTTCGATGGCACTCAGCACAGAACCAACATCTAATATTTATAAACTATGTATATATGTGTGTTTATACACATTTATAGTTTTATATATATATAGTTGATGCATTTCTTTATAATTAAGAAGATTAAAATGCAATACAGAAGAAAAATACAGAAAAAAACATAAAAATGAAATTGAAAAACAGACTCTGAGCAACCTTCTGAACTCAGGTTTTAGATCCTTGTGTTTATTATAAAAGCAGAAAATCCCAGGAGCCAACCTAATCACTTATAGGGAAAAAAAGCCAGAGGTATAGGACTAAATCCGAAGTTTGCAACCTTCAAGTCGCCCCTCTGTCAGGATCATTTACACCCAGGGTCTCAGCTGGCTTTAACACACCACACAGACAGGTCGCATCACCTCTGATAACTTAAGGAGATAAATGACCTCATCTAATTATCATGCATGGTTTGCTCTGTGATGAGCTACCATTCCCCTATGTTTATTTATTACCATCAAGTATTACTATAAATTTTAAACAATTACTCACTAGCAGATCGTAACATCATGGATCAACCCCCTGGGAACTGAGCTACAAAGGCACAATAAAATTTCACCTCATGAAAATTGATTCTGGTTTCTACATTTACATCGACAGGAAAATCAGGTGTTTTGAGAGACAACCAAGCTTTCTACATGTTTAATTTAGAGCAATCTGCACACCCCTCATTGTGCCCATCCTCCTGAGGCTTCACATGGCCCATTTGTTTCTCTCTCCTAACATTTTCACAGATGCAAATTTAAGTCAATTCTAATGTAATGGTAAAGAAGGGTTGGTATTTTTAAAGTGACAGACATCATAAGAATTTTACACATTCCTTTCTGTAGCAAATGTCAAAAAGACTGCCATAAGAAGGCAGGTTCCTGGCACTGGAACACTTACTGTTTCAATGGTTATCCTCAAGTTGTACTCATTAGTCGTTTGTATTAAAACACAGTTTCATCTAAAACATCTCTCCCCTCCATAAATCGATCAAAAATGTGCAGCAGAAATTTAAGCGTTTTATTTCTACCAAAATGGGAAAAGTATTTGTGAAAGGCTAGCCTCCATTTATATTGTAAAGTGAAGGGGTGGGGTTCAATGAGTTTAACTATCATCAGTTGGATGAGTCAGATGAAAAAAATTGGCCTTTTTCAGTATGCTCTTGGCAGATTTTTTTTTTCTGACTTCTGTGTTGGTTGCTAAAAATGCAACTGGTCTCAATTTTACTATTCTGTGCTCGTTCAGTTTTCAGGGTTGTCTGGAATCGTTTCTATAAACATCATAGATAGACTGCTTTATTCACTTTCAAATATTCTGTCTTGAAGCTGATAACTTCCGTCTTTGACAATGAGAGGTTATCAGTGGCAAAATTATGACGTTTAAAAATAGACTCAACCTCCTGTGGCACAGAACTCATACAACAGGTGTTGGCTGAAATGCCAAGATGAAGCACATCAAATCCCTTGAGGTCCTGTTTCTTTCGGTCCCTTTTAAGATATAGGTTGTGTCCTGAACCTACAGACAAAACACTTCCCTCACTGGAATCCACTGCATCTCTTCTCATCTCCTCTTTATCATTTAAGGCTACACTACTTGTAAGAAGAGACATTTTTAAGGCCAGCTAAGCATCCCTTTTCTCATTCATTTTAGTTTTTTCTGTTGACCCAAATGATGTACTAGTACAATAATCTAACTCACTAACCCTCAGGCATCAATTCATGACCTCTTGAAGGCAGAAAAAATAATATGTGGTACAAATAATAAAGCCTGGCTCTAAAATGGTCCTTCAAGGTTCCCAACACATCCTCTCATGTGATGCCCATAATGGAATACCATGATTCAAGATTAGCTTAATATTACCCTTGATCTGCAGATAGAGGAACGGGACTTACTGTTAATTCTGCTCTACTTTACACTGACTCTTTTCCCCCCTTAGCCTCCTTGCTAGAATATGCAGCCAGCCACAAATTGAGCAGATAAGATAATGGATGCAAAGACATCCAGGTTACTGCCAGGGAAAGCCAGCAAAGTATATAGCAGGTAAGCGTAGGACTCTGAAATCAAGCTGCTTGGGATCAAACTTGATTCCTAAAAAAACTCAGAAAACTCCTTCATACTCAAAACTTAACATTCCTCACCTATAAAATAGGGATAATATTTATCTTAGGGGAGTCACTTAAAGGTTAGATGGATTAAAAAATAAGCAGAGTATTAATTCACAGTGCCTGGCAATCGAGAGCCCAAAAATTAAATTATAGAAAGCAATATCACAATAACTGAAAGATAGCTCTGAGTAATTATTAGTGTCCAGCCATTCTGCAGGTAGAGACATCAAAATTAGTTCCCGCAAACTGTGACTACCTATGGAAGAGAAAAAAGAGTAGAGTCACAAAATGGAAATAAATATGCACCCTGATTCTCCTCTTCTCTTGTTACAGACCACAAGGGTAGTTTTTTCACACTGCCGTGGGACCAATGAGATCAAGACTGATTCTTAGATCTGCCAGCATTTGTGATCCTAACCATTCATTCAGTCATCTTGGAAACTCAGAGAACTGCTGAGATAGCAGTTGCTAGTGATTTTCAGACCTTCAAGAGACCTGAGATGCCTCTGCATGGGTTGACCAGGGACATGCTCTGCTGGAATATTCTATCAGTGGTTTGCTGTGTTATCAAATGCACTTTTTTAAAAACAATCTTGTTTCAATTCAAATTTCCGGCCTCTGCTAAAGAATGGACATGGGGTTGGGAGGCGGAGGGAAGCACAGGCAAAGCAGGGCTGTAAACCAGCTATAAATTGTTCCTGCTGCTGCTGCTAAGTCGCTTCAGTCATGTCAGACCCTGTGCAACCCCACAGACGGCAGCCCACCAGGCTCCTCTGTCCATGGGATTTTCCAGGCGAGAATACTGGAGTGGGGTGCCTTTGCCTTCTCCATAAATTGTTCCTATCTGCCAAAAGAATAATGGTAAATTGCCCCAAACAAGAACTATTTGCTTTTTTTGTTTGTTTGTTTCCTCTTCCTTGATGTTTATGAAACATCTTTCTATCATAAGCATATACACTTATTAAAACCAATGACATTTTGCAAAACTACACGGATCTTCAGGATGATCATCTCTACTTTAAAAAGAAAGAAAAGAAAAAGAAACAAACATTGCTGTGTCCAAAGGAAACACAGTGACATACTAGAGTCTTGTTACTACCAAGAAAAGAAAAACTCTGGTCTGTATATCTCAAAATGTGAACATTACTAATGTGCATTTATTACATTTCTGAATGTCATGTCTTCTTGAGAATGGAATATATAATTTGGAACAATCCTCCAAAAACATCTCCAGTTTATTAAAAGTGCATCTATCCTATATTCCAACCAACTGTTTTAATTCTCAGGGCTGTTTCATATTTCAAAAGTTACTTTGTAAGACATTGTCTTTAGTCTTGATCCCTTTCTCACCTGCCTTGGTCAGAACATTCACCCATCAATCATGGCCTCTCTCATCCCTTCCATCTCTCTGCCATTTGGTCTCCTCTGATATGCTCAAGTTTCCCTCTGGTAACACTTATTTAGTTGTCTCGACAACCTCTCCCACCCAGCAGATGCCTTCTTATAAGAACTGCCTCTTCCTCTATCCATGGTACTAGCAATTGGCCTGTTGCAATGCAATACCTCCTAACAAGATTTGACCAGGATGTGAGAAGTGACCCAAACTGAGGCAACCAAAACCTTTTTAAATCCCATCTCCTGATCTCAAATGAATGGGCTATTGATGACTATCTGACCCATATTCAGATTACCAACACATCGTCTTTAGCAGGCTACGTTTTGGACTAGGATTCTAGTCTCAAGCTGGTTCAAAGTTTCAATGGGAAAAAAAAATGTCCATTCAACAAAATGAGCTCCAGGAAGCAGATAAAGCCTTAGCAGGGAAAGGGAAGAGTAACGAGTCAAAGAAAACCAGAGGCTAGAAAAAGAGATGAACCTGATAAAAACTCTACCCCTTTCTGCAACTGGGGGCATATTCCTTCTGCTGATTCCCATGACTGAGCATCCAATTTTGCTACCTTTGAAAAATATTTCTCTTTTTGGTTCAAGATACTCCTGTAGTTTTCTACACCTGCAATCCCAAGGAACCTATTATAACTCCTACTCTTTAAGCAAAACAAAAGGAAGCCAAATCCCTTCCATCTTCCTCTAAAGTTGCTACCACTCTCCCTGTCCTCACACTGCCAAGTTCCTTGAAAGAATCTGCACTTGCTGCCTTCATATGCTCACTCTTCACGGCTTCCCTGGTGGCTCAGACGGTGAACAATCTGCCTGCAGTGCGGGAGACCCAGGTTCAATCCCTGGGTCAGGAAGATCCCCTGGAGGAGGAACAGGCAACCCACTCCAGTACTCTTGCCTGGGAAATCCAATGGACAGAGGAGCCTTGCCTAGGAAATCCCACAGACAAAGGAGCCTAGAGGGCTACAGTCCATGGGGTCACAGAGTCAGACACGACTGAGCAACTACCTCACACACACCAACTCTTCAAGGCACGGAAGCCATGCTTACATCCAAAACATGCTACTGAAATTGCTGTCATGTCAGCAAAGGTCTGGTGACTTCCTTAAAGCGCTCATTGTCGACCTCTCTGTAAAATGAAACTGTAGATCAAGATTCATCTTTTGAAACTCACAGTGCTTATCATGCTGCTGCTGCTGCTGCTAAGTCGCTTCAGTCGTGTCCGACTCTATGTGGCCCCACAGACGGCAGCCCACCAGGCTCCCCCATCTCTGGGATTCTCCAGGCAAGAACACTGGAGTGGGTTGCCATTGCCTTCTCCAATGCATGAAAGTGAAAAGTGAAAGTGAAGTCGCTCAGTTGTGTCCAACTCTTCAAGACCCCATGGACTGCAGCTCACCAGGCTCCTCGGTCCATGGGATTTTCCAGGCAAGAGTACTGGAGTGGGTTGCCATCGCCTTCTCCCAGTGCATATCATAAAAGATACTAAATAGGTATTTTCTAAGTAAATGGAAGGATCCATTTTCAAAGATACTCATTTTGCCTCCAAATCCCCTTCAGATAGGTATTTCTACCAGCTTAGTAGTCATCTCTAGAGATGCCTCAATGTCAAAATGCCCAACAGCGAGCATGTTACCTCAATCACCATCAACTTGCTATTCTTTCTTCATTACCTTTTAAACAGCTTGGAGGACTTCTCTGCTGGTCCAGTGGTTAAGAATCCCAGGGACATAAGTTCAGTCCCTGGTCCAGGAAGATTCCCACATGCCATGGGGCAAGTAAGCCCACACACCACAACTGCTGAGCTCACACTCTAGAACCCATGCACCACAGCTACTGAAGCCTGTGTGCCCTAGAGCCCATGCTCTGAGACCAAAGCCCGCGCAGGGCAACAGAGAGTAGCCCCCACTCACCACACCTAGAGAGAGCCCACGGACAGCAGTGAAGACTCGGCACAGTCAAAACGGAATAAAACTTAACAAATAAAGACTTTAGAGCCATCTCTAACACTCTCTCTTCCCGATTCCCCCAACCCTGCAACCAACAGCCCCTGAATATGTGCCTCTACACTGCGTTTCCCAATTCCCCCAGCCCTACAACCAACAGCACCTGGATATGTGCCTCTACACTGCGTTTCTCAATTCCCCCAGCCCTACAACCAACAGCACCTGGATATGTGCCTCTACACTGCGTTTCCCAATTCCCCCAGCCCTACAACCAACAGCACCTGGATATGTGCCTCTACACTGCGTTTCCCGATTCCCCCAGCCCTGTAACCAACAGCACCTGGATATGTGCCTCTACACTGCGTTTCCCAATTCCCCCAGCCCTACAACCAACAGCAGCTGAATATGTGCCTCTACACTGCGTTTCCCGATTCCCCCAGCCCTGTAACCAACAGCACCTGGATATGTGCCTCTACACTGCGTTTCGTCCCTGCTTTGCTTTCCCACTGCCACTCTTCGTCTTTCGGCGTCTCTCTCTCTAGGATGCTGCAAGAATCTACTAACTGCTCCCACTGTCCCTTTGAATAATGGTCCTCTTTAATCCATCCTCCACGTATTATGATTTAAAACCCATGATTTTTATTTTTAATTAGAGTCTTAGGATGAAAACCAAATTTGTTTGAGTAAACAGAGCTGGGCTACCACACTGCCCAACTCCCCTTCAGGTCACGTGAGAAGGTAACCCTGATGCAAAAACTATATAACCTAGCCTCAGACTGATGGTTCAGTCTCAACCTCTCTTCACACCCAGGAGTCCCATGCCTGACGTGAAACAACCCATGGGTACTTCTTCACCACGCTGTGTGTTTTCCCCTGGTCATGCTCTGTTAGATTCCACTGCTTCACAGGCAGCCTGGAGTTGGGAATGTCTTCCTTGGGTATGCTCTTCCTCAATCTGGACTCCCAGCATGTAACTCAGTGAAGTACATAATTTGCTCTGGATAACAGTAACTGCATTAATTGTTGAATTAAATTACATTTGATCTCAAAAATCTGTGAAGTTGTTAAAAGAGACAGCATATATCAAAATTATTCTTAAAAAATAAGATGTACTATGTATCAGAGGTCTAAATAGTCTTCAGTGTACTACCTAGAAGCCTATAACCTTCAAGATATTTCATTTCTTATAATCTAACGGAAGAAATTTACTAAGATAATTTTCTCGATTATTAGTATTTAAGCTTTTGATAAAGTATTACACCAATATGTCTTATCCACTGAACCCCATTTTCCCAAGGCTCTATTAAAAAAATAAAAGAATGTTTAATTGCTTCTATTTTTTTAAATCTAGACAATTTTATCGTCTTTGGTTTCTCAGGTGAATTTCCAATATATGAATATTTACGTCAGTATATTCAAATATGTAAAGTAAACAGCATTTCCAGGATAACCAAGCTCACATGGAAAATGCTGGGTGGGGAGAAGAAAATAAAACCAAATAAAATAATCAACAGCCACCTTCAGCATCTTTAATGTAATTTCACACCTCATATATCTAAGGGTTCCTTTGTCTGCCTCCACTTAAATACATACCATTCCTCACAGCATATTCACCACAACGCCTTTTGATTACTTTTTTAAAACAGATTTTTTTTTCCCCTGTATGCCTTAAGTGCATTTATTTTTCTGAGTCATTCCTCCTTTGATCCTCAAAATAAAACATTATTAATGTCTGACAATCCTTTTATATAGCCTGACAGTATGTACCTTAGTCAGAGAACAATCTCATCAGCTCTTCTCACTCTTTCTCCAATTATTCCCAGAGTATATAGGCAAATGTCAAAAGCAACAATCATCCAAACCATCTGACAATTCTCATGAAAGTACTTATAATGTGTATCACAGATTTATCTATGCATCGAAACCTCTAAACAATATCCCTACAGAGAGAAAAATCTAGTAGTAAAAGGAAGTCCCCTGCAACAGAGAGTGAAAATTCAAGTCTGAAGGACCTAAATTTAAGGTCTGGTTACAGGTAACCTGATGGAAAACAAATCAAAAACTTTTTTCTCCAATTGATTTGACATTATGTACAAATAAAAATCAAGTATGACTAATACTAATTGTGTTGGGGGGGTGGTAAGGAAGAGAGAAAGAAAAATTGGCAACTAATTATCTGAATAAAAGAATACAGGAATTGTTTTTCATCATTTGCCAGGAGACTACTGCAATAAAATTTTAAGTACTCAGGGAAAAGAACTTCCGATAAACAGATTATTCCCAAGTCTGAATCATTTAAAATGGGCAACACCATTATTTTCCATTGCTATCATTTCTAGCTTAAGTTGTTCTTCCATTTATGATATAGAATTTTAAATGTATCCTAATTTTTTAAATCCAACAGAAGCATATGGTTAAAAAAAAATCAGCAGAAGCAAATGTTAAAATAACATTGAGCCAGAAATATCCCACATTCATATTCAAAGAGACCTTTAAATATTGCTTCATACATAACAGCCTGATTCTGCATTATTGAAATTAACGGTAAAAGTGTGCCAGTTTGTTGAGGCCACAATGTCAATCTTTTCCTTAAGATCTTGTTAGAATCTATGTAAATGGCAAATTTTAAAGGAGCAATGGAATTCAATTACCACAAATTACATAAAGCCTGTAAGAAAGAAAAGTTTAGGTTTTACGAACAAAATTTTAGAACCTGTGCACATTTATCCTTCAACTCTAAAACATGGTGCGCCAAATGTTTAATTCTTAAAAATTTCATGTATCCTATATCTAAGTGGTAGAAATAAAATTGCTTAGATGCAAAGACCTTTTAATAAGCACTCAACAGTTCAAGTGCAATAGTCTCTTCCTCCTTTTGTTTTGTCTAAAAGACAGTAAGCCTATCTTCAAAACCGCATTTCTTTTGTCACTCATCAATTGTGTTAATAACTTGTCTAACAGGACCTGAACATTTTGAATCGTTCATCTGATTCTCTTCATGAAATATTTTTAGATGCTGCTGTTATAAAATTATTCTGAATGAGATTTACTCCCTATGAATAGTGTGGACTGGCAGGGAGCTTTCAGCATGCACCTTTGTTAATAAACTTATCTTACTGAGGTTCTTCTACTCTAATAAGCCACTTGAAGAATTAAGAAAAAAAAAAAGCGGGTGTGTATACACACATATGGAGATAAACAGATACATAAAGATATAGACAGACATAAAATACTATGTATTAAATACAATATTATAATAAGATAAACTACACAAATTATATAATGATGCAATGCTAATATATTTTAAACCCTCAAAAAAAAAAGGTGGTAATACAGTATTTTTCACAAAGTGCTACCATTTTCATCTCAATCGACACTGAAGTCAATCATTTTTTTTTCCTTAAACTCTGTAAACAATAGTGACACAGTAATTTCCAAGTTTTGTGCACACAGAAGAAAACAAATCATATGTAAGCTACATGGGTGACTATCTCGGTGCCGTTTCAAGTTTATTGGAAAGCCACCATATGAAAGTCTAGGGAACAGTGGTAGTACAATGCATAAATAGTCCAGGAAAAGAAAGACTGGCTGGCACAGTGTGACACAGTGCCTGATACATAGCATGTGCCTTAGGTAAACATGCAATAGATGTCAGAGAACAGAGATCAGTTACACATCATCAGCAACTTACATGCTTTTTGAAATCCTATGACAGACCGTTCTTTTATTACAAATGATGGAAGCTGTCACCTGAATAGCAATGAAATGTTACTTTTTAGAAATACTGAAACAAATTCTGATTTTTTTTCCCCCAAACTTTCATCCAAATATGCTTATGTGAGGGTTGATTATGTCCACACATGGAATACACTGAATGAAATCAATAAACAGGATAATTGCCTAAAATATTTCAATTTAACGTAAATCTCCACTTTAAGGTTCTCAACAGCTTGAAGACACACATTAGGTACAAGATATGAATTCAGAAGAACAGATTACTTTCTTGGATATTTGCATCAGTACTGAAAACTAACAAGAAATTTCTGTATATGTGTTGTATATAGTGATACTTCAGAGAACACATTAATTAAATAATACAGTGATTGGGGGCAGGAGGAGAAGGGGACAACCGAGGATGAGATGGCTGGATGGCATCACAAACTCAATGGACGTGAGTCTGAGTGAACTCTGGGAGATGGTGATGGACAGGGAGGCCTGGCATGCTGCGATTCATGGGGTCACAAAGAGTCGGACACGACTGAGCGACTGAACTGAACTGAACTGATGGACATAATTTCTGTATTGATTTTAAAATTTCTAAGTGCATTGTTATTTCTTATGAATATATACTTTTAAATATAAACAGTAAATCTGAATACATAATTTGCATGTGTTATTTATGTTCTGCAAACCTTACAACGTATCAATGTAGGAGAAACATTGGAAAGTTGTCTACAAAGCAAGATTTCTTTGAAGGAAGAGAATGGTAAAATTTTACCTATTTTCACAATGAACAATTTGCTATAGTCTCTGTCTGATTTTATGTTTCTTTTTTAAATTAAAATTGGTGAAAGCCAAAGAAAAATAATAAAGGCACATTTTATTTCCTTTTATAAACCATAATAAGCTTAGATTCTTGTACCTTTCTAAAATGTTTAGACTATATTCATTTCAACCTGTCTAATGTATATTCAAATATGTTACAACTTATCTGGAAAAATGTATCTATCGTTGCATACTTTAAAGATACACCTGTGGAAAAATATTGTCATGTGATGAAGCTGATGAGAACAAATCAAAGATCTGAGAAAGGGATTTATTAATGTTCATCGTTTTTAGGTTTTATTTTACAATCTAATATATTAGCTCATATTTTATCATAAGGTACATTTTGTTCTATATATAGTATGCAAATTAAAATGGCTAAGCCCAAATAAGAATAATTATATCACTTCTAATACATGAAAAAGATATCCATTCCAATGGAAATATTTATTTTTAATAGCCTTTAAATATAAATTTGTCTCATAATATATAAAAAATGTATAAACTAAGTAGTCAAACCCCAAGGTACTATTCTTTTATGAGATGCCATATTTCCTATAGATCCTGTAACTCTTACCAATATATTTATCCCATTATATAGTTTAAATATATTAAAAATCCCCATATGCCAATGGGCTCTCAGCCAATTATTATGGACATATTGGCATTTTGATATGATGAGATAAAAGTTTAAAATGAACAGTAGTTATAACTATGTTTCTTTTAAAAAAATTGGATTTGTAAATAGATTCTAAAATTAGAACTGACAAATTCAAATTAACATTACAATACTGGCTACCATACATAATACTCTTTGAGTTTTAAAATAGAAGTGTTTTCACATATGAGCCAAATTATTTCTAGAACAACGGAGAACTCCCTTTTAGAAAACTACATTTTAAACTATCAATATAACATGTGCATACTGTAACATGAAAATTATGTATTTTCCATTTATATACAAACCAATATGCATGACGTGGCTGCAACCATATGGCATATTTATGTTTCACACCTTACTAAAACAATCATTTCCAAAAGAAAAACCTAAACTAGCAAAAGAACTGTATCAAAATTCCTCCCCTTGTCTGGAAAAAAAAAAAGCTATTTTAGTGTTAATTCTTAGAACAATTTAATCACTATTTTAATTCAGAATATGCTATATGAGAATGTATGTTAAACCAGAGAAAATTAAAGAAAATATTTAAAATGTTTATGTTTTTATAATAATATTTAAGCCCTTTATTGTAAAAATTCTAAAAAACAAAACAAAAAACTTTGTATTACTAAATCAGATCCCACTCCAATGAGTGCATAATGAATTTTATACTGTTAGTGGCATATTCTTTCTCTTCTGATAAAAAATTTATTACATTACTGTTTTCTGGAAAAATTAGACTGATCAAGAAAACCAAAAGAATTTACTAATGAAAAATGTACATAGACAAGCACAATAATTGTCTTTAGTGATGCTATAATCTTTGTACTGAGTTTTTAATGAACTTGGAATTTTTTCCAAAGATTGAGATTTATCCTCATAAATACGCCATATGAACTCTTTGTGCAAGAAAAGCAAATGGCACTGCATCATGATATAATTAATGCTACACTTTTTTTAATTTCATAAAGTTTATTCAGAAATCTAACATGAAGTACACCTTCCTCAGAAGATAAGGAGAAATGACTGACTTTTCAAATTAATAATTAAAGATGCAGAAGCTTTATAAAAATAGTATTTCCTACAAGACACTGATATATACAAAATCTTTTAAGTCTTTTTTTTACAAAATAATTAGTTTCAAATTATTTGAAAATATCTCAAATTTTCATTGTTAGAAAATACATTTAAAATCCTTTGAAAGAAAAGAAATTGTGGCTTTCTAATTCCTATTTTTGCCAACTATTCACTTTCTTTCTTATCTTTAGTGAATTTCTGACCATGAAAATTTAGCTATTTTACTTTTGGGAAAACACTTATTGCAGCTGTCCTTCTTACAACAAGAATTTTTTACATTAATATTTTACCATGGTCTGTTCAGGAATAAACGACTGTATTTTGTTGTATCTTTAAAAGTCATAGTTTTCCCCTATGGTGTGATGATGCATTCCCTCCAAATGATAAAAATATTGATAAACTGCCAGTTAAAAATAACACTTTAAAAATCTGTAAACTGAACACACTGACTCCTTTTTAAAGGGTCACTTTTTTGACACAAAACGCAAGCGACTCACTTCAGTTTTCAATTTATAGGCCAAGCTACAAAAAGACTTAAAAAAGAATATAAGTGTAATTTCTTAATCTTTAGTGTAATTCTTACTCTTTTCATGTTTCAAAATATCCGCTTGGAATATGCTGCCAATTAAAAGAAGATCTACAGATGGCATTTACCCTTTTGCTTCATAACAAAAAGGATCTGCTATTATTTTTACGGAAGATTATCTAAAAAAGAACATGACTGTAAATCATGACAAAAATATTAGACCCTCCCCTTCTCCAGGTTAGGATGAGCATCCTTCGGGTTCTTGCACTGACACCTAATGCAATAAATACTTTAAGCTGAATCTTAAATAATAACTGCAGGGTTTCAACTAGTGAAGCTTTAAGGTCAGTATCCACCAAAAACTCCAGTTTTCAGCACTCTGCCAACAAAGGACAGCAAATAATTCCCAACAGCAAAAATACCGGGAAGGCTACCTTGGGCTTTGTTTTTGTTATGTAAAATGCATTAAAGTGACTCATCCACTTACCATTACCTACTCTTACAAGCTTTAAAGTAGCTTCAACAACCAAAATAAATGCTTTCCCGGAATGCCTAATAGGCTATTCAGCACATTTAAAAATATGTATATATTTTTATGTGCCACTGACTGATTCTTTTCTCCAACACGAGAGAATTATTATTTTTCACTCCTTTCCTGCCGTGTGACTATACAGCTACCTTCAAACACTCTATTTCCAGAACAGCAGCGAGGTTTTCTTAAGCTATTTTAGAAATGTTAAAAATAAGAAAAAAAATTGCAGGAGACTCTGGAAAACGCTCAGTCCCTCCCCCCCAAGGAATAGAGGGTTCTATTCATTCTAACAACAGGAACCGCGTGTCTGCCGACACTGTTTCAAATAGAGGGTGAGGGAGGTTGGATGGCAGGGTCTCAATTCCTGCGAGCCCCTGGGGGTGGACAGCACCCCTGCCGCGAGGGGCAAGCCCTCCTCATATCAGAAAGGCTGTCAAGTGCGCCCAGTAATTTGGGACCTAAACTAGTTTGGATACCACAACAATTAGCATCTCAGAGGCCAAGTGCGAGAGAAGTCCATGCTACCCAGGCCAGCCTGCAGTTGTACTTATTTGCAAAATGCCCTACCCAAACACAACTTTTTACTGGAGTCGGTTTGATGAGAGCGGGTATGTGGCTGGAAACTTTTTCCCACAGTGCAGCTAAACTCTTTTAAGTCCAAGGAATCCTTTTAGAGATCGGCTGAGGTGCCGCAAGTCGCCAGCAGACCTTTCCTGGGACAGCCCGGCCCCGCCGAGGATCCCGAGACGCCCGTTCCGTGCGCATTCCGGCCAAGAGCCGCGCGTACCTCCCGCTCGGCCTCTCCAGATCCGAGCCCGGCTCGCTCCCCACCCCCACGGGCAGAAAAGCCCCCTCAACTCGGGAACGGAGCCCCCGTCCTACTTCCACGGCACCTCTTGGCCCGCACTCTCCGCCCTGCTGGCCCGGCCCGAGCACTTACGTGACGGCCGAAGGGAACGGCTCCTCCGACGAGGGGCCGATCAACAAAGATTGGAAAAGTGTCAGAGTCAAGGCCAGCAGGCAGCCAGCAGCCATCTTCGCGATCGAAGATCAATCTGGCTTCCCTCCGGAGCCGGGGGAAGGACCGGTGCTGGAAACCGCGGGAGGAGAAGGAGCAAGGTCCGCCCGGACTACAGGCGTCTGCGAGCCGGCGCGGCCGAGGCTGTGGCTGGGGCGCGGGCTGGCGTGGGGGTGCCGCAGGGGCCAAGGCCGGCGCGGGGGAAGGGGCGGCGGGCGGACCCACTAGCGCGCGTCGGCGGCGCCGCGCCGCAGCTGCCTCGCCTCAGCCGCCATCAAGGGCGACTTTGGAAACAGACCCGGGCGAGCCCGCCGGCGCTGGCGCGCTCTCGCTCCCTCTCGGTTTCCTCCCTGATTTATTCCCCCGATTGCCGGCGAGAAGGCGGGGGGCGGAGGCGGGGGCGGAGAAGGGGTGACGGCACTGGGGAGGGTGGGGGTGGCTGCAGGAAGGGGGGAATGGCAGGCGGAGAGACTAGTGGCAGAGGGAGAGGCTTCGTCTGGCTTCTCCCGGCAAGTCAGAGGGAGGTGGCTGGGGGTGGACAGCGGGAGGGCTGGGCGTCAGAGCACTCGGGCGGAGACCGGCAGGAGCGGCCCTCCATACAAGGCAGAAAGGAACTCCCAAAGTCGGCGCCGGCTTGCTCCCGCCACCCGGCGTGCGGAACGAGAGCGGGGCGGGCCCCGCGGAGCTCCCCGGGGACCGCTAGCCGCTGGGTGGGTATCCACAGGGAGCCGGCGCTCCGGGCCAGCACTTGGCTGGCGTCTTCGGGGGTTATTTTTCCCAGGCAGGCAGTGTCCCCCCGGCCCTTCTCTCAGGCGCAGAATCCACTGCCTGCCTGAAAATCGTGGGGCAGTGATTTGACAACGAATGTAGGAGGGGTTTACATTTGCATTTTAAAACACCACTTTTGACTCCCTACCAGGTGGCACTATTTATTTGCCCTGGAGTGCCAGAGGCTAGAGCCTCGGGCGAGGCTGGGTGCCAACTGTGGCAGCGCGGCCCGACGCCCAGGTACCTCTCACCTGGCAAGACAGAGCAAGGCAAGACAGACCTGGCAAGGTCCGGGCTGAGAACAATCAGAGAAGGGCCGATGCTGTAAAATCGTCCTAGTCTGGCCATGTGTTAGGTAGGACCGAGGGGTGGAAGGACAAATTCTATACCCGAGGAGCACTGTGCCGCGAGAAAAGCATTGTGCTACTTCCAAAAGCCCCTCAAATGCCCTGGCCTGGCCTGTGGTCTGCCCTGCCCTGACAAGGTTGCTGCGAAACAAGTTCACTTGGTCTGGATGAAGGCATGAAAAGGGTAAGCAGAAACAGGTGGCAATTTGCGAAACGCGCCTAAAATATGGAGGAGGAATTGAGGGAGAGAGCTAGAACAGCACTGCAGTTCAGACTAGTTTCACCTGCATCCGCAGGCAGGCGTGCCCAGGCCTTCTATTAGAAAAAACAGGTGGGTCTTGCGTAGGCCTCTTGGACCACACAGGCTTCCTTCAGGAAGAAGCTGGTGCGCCAGATGAAAAGGTTTCCCTGAACACCTTAAATTATTAAGCCCCCTCTAGTAGTGTATTAGAGCACTTTGACACCATTTCTGATTGGGGGAAAAAAAATCACCATCCTGCATATACCTAAAAGTTGTCATTATGGGGAGGACCGAGATTTTTAATTAGCCCTTCTCTAGTTTCTTGAGATTATGAAAACAGAAAGACCCTTATTAATTCGGAATTGATTTGCCATCTCTCTAAAAGCAATCTGCTCAAACAGAAGACTATTAATAGCAACATTTTAAAATGTGATTTTATGATTCTTGACCCAGTGATGATGTTTCCTTCCTCCTAACCTCTCGTGTTTGTGTGTGTGTGTGTGTGTGTGTGTGTGTGTGTCCGTCCGCGCGCGCCTTGTTTTCTTTAATTCTGTAGGTATCTATCTTGCTCTCTGTTTCTTTCCTCTTATTCTGAGTGACCTCACAAAAGGCACCCCACCGTGACTTGACTTAGTTTGTTATATGCTAAACCAAAAGAATGTGGCCGCAGGAGCAAGCAAATGAGCGATGAAGTGAGATGGGATGGAATAGGACTGAGAACTCAGCTCACAAAGATAGTTTATATATCCATAGATAGCTTTCCACTCCAAAATTAGATAACTAAATAGTAAAGTCCATCTTTTTTTCTTCCAATTTTTAATGATTAAAAAGCAAATTTTCTTCCCCAGCATGGGGATTAAGAATGGCAGAATCAGACGCCTCTTACTGTCTACATGATATGTTGGTATAATAGCCACACTGCAGAAAAATATTTTAATAAATTCTGAAATAATTATTTCAATAATGACTTCAGACTTCCTACTAAGGTACACCATTTCCAATTTTATATCTTTAAGAGAAAGAGCTTAAGGAATAAAAGAATGTAATAAACTTCTCGAGAAGGTAGTCAGCCTTCATTATTAACTTCGTTGGCCTTTGAGCCAAATCTCAATTCCTTTGGATCACTCTGATGAAACACCGTGTTCTCTCATTTCTGAAGCTGTTGAAGAAAGATATTACATCTACAGTTCTTTCTGATGGGGTTGATTGTCAACTGTAAGCCTAAATCATTGCTTAATCCTCTGTTGTGTTAATTGCTTTTTATCAATCTAAACCTTTTTAATGAAGATATTCAAAATGTGGCTTTTGTTTCTTTCCTAAGAAACTAAACCAAGGCCATTTTCACAATACAGCATTATGTGTCAATTGATTAACCATAGCAATTCTATAATGTACAGTTTCTGTCCGGTTCTGTTATTTTGGAAAATTTCATGAAGATTAGATCATAGCCTATCAATTTTAATAAAATTTTGCTAAGTCACCAAAATTTGCCATTCAAGATAAAATGTTTATATTCCATAAGGATTGATGATAAAACTTGAATTATGGGCTTTATGTGAGCAAGATGTAAGAAACCAGTATCTACTATTCATTTAGGAGGAAATATTCTAAAAAGAAAGTAAAGATTAATGAAAAGTTAGATGTCTGTATTTAATCATTCCTTTAATAAAGTTTAAAGTTTTCATGCAGAGCGTTTTTACTCATAACGTATTTATAATCTGTCACTTTTAGCTAACCATCAATTGCTATAATATGTAAATGTTTAATTTGTTCATATAATTTCATTTTTATTAATTAAGAATGAACAAAGAACAATATGAATAGGACAGCCATAAAATGTTCCCTCTTTCTGCCTTTTTGTGCTAGGTTATACTATGTGTATTGCTAGCATAAAATTCTACTTCTGTTGGATGTTCCTATATTTTTCTATGTATGTATGAGCATGCTTTCTATTATTTATTTTTCAGTAAGTCAAATCTAATTTCTTCAACATTTGAGATTAAGAAAAGGACAAAGAAATTCTAAAAATGGCCTCTCTTTCCCTCCCTTTCCCCCCTCTCATGTACAAACACTAGAAAGGAAAATAATCCTCCTTAGTTCAAAAAGTTTTAAAGAAAATGATGAATTTTTAGTTTTTTGTCATATCTCTAGAAAACTAAGGGAAAATTTGTGACGAAAGACCTTCTTTTTTATATGCAAGTAGAGTAAAAGACCTGATTCTAAGATCTATATATATGGAAGAATCACATCAGAAATACTTCCGATTTGAGGTCCTGTCATGCTGCCTTGTACAGATGTGTGCTGAGGAAAGCAAAGTTAAAGACAAATGGAAAGAAAGCGTCCGCTATTTGTGTCCTTGGGGAATGTTTTCAGGAGATGGGAATACGAAAGAAAGCAACTCAGAAGCATCATTTCCCAGGAGAATGGTTAAGAGAGTGTGTAGTGGTTTTTAAGTCAGCGTTCACATTCAGTGCTTTTAAACTGAAGCAGCACATAGAGGCCATGATACAAAGCAACATGGAATAGACACTTAGATGAACAAATATGGTCAAATATTTCTTAAAATCAGGACAAATATGTAGAAGACATTTTTCCTTGGCCTAAATAATACCCCTGTTGACAGATACCACATTAAGCTTTTGAGGAAATACCTTTTCTAAAATGGACACAAAGTAACAGTTAAAAGTATTTGTTGGAAGTTTATCATTTGTCCACCGGAGTCTCTTGCTAGCAAATTTATGCTAACTTAAGTATGTAGAAAAATAAACTGTTGTATTTAAAATACCATTGTATCTTCAACAAGCAATAGCTTTAGGCCATTCTATTTTTCAGTCTCTGCTAATCATAGAATTTTTCATTCATTTTTATTTTTCTCTTCTTCTTCCTCCACCATTAAACGCAAACACATCTCAGAAAAAGTCAGCATCTACAGTATGACTTTCCATTAAAAAAAAAAAACTCAGACTCCAAAATCTAGATTTCATAGTAAGATCCTTCTCTATAAATAGAGGTGGAGTTTGTTGTTTGAACTATAATTTATAGCACAAAGTATATAGAATCCATTTACTTAGGCCTACAAATGAATGTAGACAATTCAGTTATTTATATAAGTATTCACTAACAACAAAAACACAATGTGAAGTGATTAATAAGAAGTAGGTAGTAACATTTGAAATAATCATAGCTAATAACTCTTGGTGCTCTTTTTTTTGTTTTGTTTTTTAATTTCATGGATGTAGGCTTCCATGAGAAAGAAAGGAAAAATCATTTTTTATATTATTTTTCTGACACTAGGTTTTTAAATATACTTTATATAATAAAACACAATTATAACCCAGCATATTTCTATAAACATTTTGATATGTTAGGGATCAAATTCACTTTCTGTACACATAACATAATTAATTAGATGAGTGTCCACAGAAGCACCACAAAAGGGTGTTGCTAGGAATTTCTACTGAAATAAGCATGGGATAGAAAATAAAAGACCAATCATTTGAGTTTGGAGCCATATATTTTAGATTTAGGTGATTAAAATGCCAACTGTTAGTACAAAGATAAACTTAGGAGTTAAAATCCCATATTCCATTGATAAATAACAATGATATGATGTCTTTTTTACTCCCTTATTACAAATGGGAGATATAAACTAATTTGGGTATCAAGAAACATTGGAAAATCAATAGAGCAAACATTTTTATATAATAACTATTTTCTTCAAGATATATAAGGTGGTGGGATATAATAGGGTTTATGGTAATTTGGGGAAGAAATACTGTAATGCCTAATAGACTGAAGGATATTATCATATGCTATCAAATATTCT
Organism: Budorcas taxicolor; assembly: GCF_023091745.1. Taxonomy (NCBI): domain Eukaryota; kingdom Metazoa; phylum Chordata; class Mammalia; order Artiodactyla; family Bovidae; genus Budorcas; species Budorcas taxicolor. The sequence goes on along the minus strand of NC_068913.1, from coordinate 40,113,304 downwards.
ATTGTTTTTTCATAATTAAATCAGTAATATTTCAACATTTTATACCTCTAAAACTAAGAACAGAACAATACTAAAGATAGCTTGCACTGTGTACAACCGGAATTTATATGAATTGATTTTTCTTTCTTATTCAAATTCCTTAGATTTTATTCTAAGGCTTGTTTTTAAAGAATATGGTACTCTCAGAATGTCCATAACCAGCTAGAAGAGAATTGATTTCATAAATTTGCCAACCTGGGTGATGACAGTCCAAAGTAAAATGGTAAACTAAATTCTGAGTTTCCAGCTGAGCCTATTTATTACCTGGACATTTACTGCCAGTCTTTCTGTTACACAGAGATCAATCTATCTTTTGCCAGGATCTCATTCATTTTATGGATAGAATTAATGCTGTCAGAATACATGCAGATTAATTTTTTGTAAGTTAAATGCATAACTTTAAAATATCAAATGAATAACTTCAAAATAAATATCTTTGTTTTTATAATATTTTAATAACATTTCACAATCTAGCTGCCATTGAGAGTGAAATACTTTAATTATGTCATTCATGTGAGTAGTAATTTGTATTAAAAACAAGCATGTTTTGGTTGAGAGGACTATGTAGCTTCACTCATCTCTATATCTTTCTCTGTTAGTATCTAAAAATTCTCTATATTCAAGACCTGATGGTTTTCAAAAGATTATGAGAGTACTTTTGGATTTCTTACTTATTGGACTGATTATACATTTCCTTTAAATTTCTTTTTTTTCCCCCTCAAAATGTGTACAATGTTTCCCTTTCAATTACAAGGAAATACTTATCAAAGATGAACTGTCATCATAAACTTAGTTACAACTTGGTGACAAAACTTCAATTCAAGCCTTAACAAATGTCCATGATTCACCCCTGTTCAAGAACAGAATGAAGTTCTGCTATTCTTTCCCCTTTTCTTCCCCAAGTCAACCAACCAGCCCCACTCCGCCCCTTCTCCACCCCTTCTTTTGATCTTTTTTTCTTCCCCCACATACAATAGTTGACTGTCTTTAACACAGTACCACAAGAAGGACTTTCTTTTTTTTAAGTAACAAGGAGAAAAGTGGGAAAAAAATCAAGGAATGCAAAGAGAAATTATCCAGGGAAGAGAAAAATGGATGCATGAAGAAGAGCAATGTGAAAGGAAGTATGGGTTTATTCCTGTAACACAGATGAACACAATGAAAAGAAGAAAGAAGTAGAGCAGAGACAGAAACTTATAGGCCAAAACTGAGAACGAAACTTGTAGCATTCATGACACAGACGAGTAGGGCAAATCACTGATTTCAATATTTAATCATCTAAAATTGTTATTGCTAAACAAATATGATACATCATCTTCATGAATGTACAAAAATATGAAAAAAAAAACAATTCTTTTTCTATTTGTTTCTTTCTTTTTCTACTTTAAAAGTAGCCAGGTTATGGACTTCCCTGGTAGTCCAGTGGTTAAGAATTGCATACCAACAGAACCTGTGCTCCGCAACAAGAGAAACTACTGCAATGAGCAGCCCGACTGGAGAGTAACCCCCACTCACCACAACCAGAAAAAACCTGGGGAAGGCAATGAAGACTCAGCACAGCCCAAAATTAATTAAGTTAAAAATTATCTCAATAAATCAGGGATTTTCAAGGGTCAATTTAGGTAGGCAAATATGACTGGAAAAAAAATAGATACTGGAAATATATGATAAGGTCTTTATTTCCCCCAATTTTTGTTCTTTTTAGTAGCTTTACTAATAATTAAAAAGTCATATAATTCACCATTTAAAGGATATGGTCCCACACACACACACACACACACACACACACACACACACACACACAAAACAGAAATAGAGATTAATGGAACAGAATAGAAAACTTAGAGATAAACCCACGTACCTATGGTCACCTAATCTATGACAAAGGAGGCAAGAATATATAATGGAGAAAAGATAGTCTCTTCAATAAGTGGTGTAGGAATAACTGGACAGCTACATGTAAAAGAATAAAATCAGAACACTCCCTAACATCATACACAAAGTAAACTCAAAATGGATTAAAGACCTAAGTGTAAAACCGGATACTATAAAACTCCTAGAGGAAAACATAGGAAGAACACTCTGACAGAAATCACAGCGAGATCTTTTTGATCCACTTCCTAGAATAATGTAAATAAACAAATGGGCCCAGTTAAAAACTTTTGCACAGCAAAGAAAACTATAAATGAGACAAAAAGACAACCCTCAGAATGGGAGACAATATTTGCAAATGAAGCAACTGACAAGGGATCGATCTCCAAAATATACAAACAGACCATGAAACTCAGTATCAAAAAAAAAAAAAAAAATCAAAAATGGGCAGAAGACCTAAATAGGCATTTCCCCAAAGAAGACATACAGATGGCCAAAAGGCACATGAAAAGATGCTCAGCATCTCTAATTATTAGAGAAATGCAGATCAAAACTGTAATGAGGTATCACCTCACTCGAGTCAGAATGGCCATTATAATGCAGATCTAAACTGTAATGAGGTATCACCTCACTCGAGTCAGAATGGCCATTATCAAAAAAATCTCCAAACAATAAATGCTGAAGAGGGTTTGGAGAAAAAGATACTTTCCTACACTGTTGGTGGTAATATAAATTAGTACAGTCACAATGGAGAACAGTATGGAGATTCCTTAGAAAACTAAAAGCAAATCACCAAGCAGTCCCACTCCTGGACATATATGCTCTAAGAAAACTATAATTCAAAAAATGCATGCATCCCATTGTTAGCACGATTTACAATAGCCAGGACATGGAAGTAACGTAAATGTCCATCAGGGATGGATAAAGATATGGAATATTAGCAATTAAAAGGAACGATATTGGGTCATTTGTAGAGATGTGGATGGACATAGTATCTGTAATACAGAATGAAGTAAATCAGAAAGACAAAAACAAATATTGAATATTAATGAATATATATGGAATCTAGAGAAAATGATACAGATGAACCTATTTGCAGGGCAGAAATAGAGATGCAGATGTAAATAACGAACTGTGGACCCAGTGAGGGAGAGGGAAGAGGGGAGTGGAATGAATTGGGAGACCGGGACTGACATCTGTCACTGCCATTTGTAAAACAGATAGTAGTGGAAAACTGCTATATAGCGCAGGGAGCTCAGCTCGGTGCTCTGTGGTGACCTTAGATGGGTGGAATGGGGGCGTGGGGAGGGAGGGAGGGCCAGGAGGGAGGGGATATATGCATACATGCAGCTGGTTTACTTTGTTGTACAGCAGAAGTGAACACAACATTGTAAAGCAACTATACCCCAATTTTAAAAATAAAGAGTATGGTCGAATGGCTTTTCATTTTGTAGAAAGGTTTTCACTATCATTTCTATTTTTAAATTATCAGTTATTACGTATTTAAACTAGGAGAGTATTTTATGAGATCTGCAAGTATTAGCTATGTAGACATGTAGCATATGTTAATCAAAGTAACATTAATGTTAAACAAATTTTAACAACCCTGATACTTAAGTTATACAAATTACTGCTAACAGCAACAGGGTATTTCCAAATATAGAGAACCTTAGCCTATATCCTTCACATAGTCCACCTCAAGCAACTAATCACTATAAAAGTTTCTATTTAAATTTAAATGATAAAAATAATCATTTTGAGCTCACTCTGATAGAGTCATAAAAACAAATCATAATTCAGATTGACATATGCACCTGCTTCTTCATTTCTATCATTGAAGTATATAATATACAGTTCATTTTGTATTACCATGTTTACAATGAGAATAGTATTAATGATACTGAAGGATATGAGGCTGTGAATGGCATTTGCATTCATCAGATACAGCAGCTCTGCTTCTACATTGAATCTCAGGCTAGAGCTATTTATTGCTTTATGTACTGTTTTTCCATAAACAGCAATACCTCAGTAGCACACCAGGACACCTTCATAGTACTGATTTTTGAGCCTTTCCATGGAGATGAGAAAAGCAGAAACATTTTAGAGATGAAACAATCTCACCCTGATCAAATAAATAAGAAGCTTTTAAAACAATATGAAAATACCAGAAAAAAGATCAATAAAATTCATAACTAAATGCATTTTATTTTGATAATTTCTGAGATCCTCAAATCTACCATATGTGGAGGATTTGTCATTTTATTGCTCAATAAAATCGTAACACTTACTGAATTGAGTGCTTTCTCTTAGAAGTATTGTTAAAAACTTAAATGGCAAAAACCACTACAATATTGTAATTAGCCTCCAATTAAAATAAATTAATTAATTTTTAAAAAACTTAAGTAAAAATACTTTCTAAGCACCATTATAGTAATAGTAATCTGAAAATACATACAGTCAATCTCCAACTTATAAATATGTTTCAAACAATTATATTTATATCAGTATTTTGAAACCCAGCTTGCATTTTCTCATAGAGAGATGTGAATTTTAGTTAGCAACCTGAGCATGTATTTAAATTCCCACTTAGCTTCAAATGCTGTGTATAGAATTACCACTTCCAGTCACAAAGTCTAACAGACCTCAAATACAGTTAAATTAATAACCTTGGAAGTACCAGTTGATTAATGTGGATTTATTTTCATCACTTAATCTCATTAATAGCATTAAGAGTAATTTACCCCCACTCACAACTAGAGAAAGCCCATGTGCAGCAACAAAGACCCAGTGCAGCCAAAAATAAAGAGTAGTTTATTATATCCCATTTAGAAAAAAAGCCATGTCTTCCCTTTCACACATGTAGCATATATACATGAGTACATAAAGAACATAGTATATTGTTTGATGTAAACTAGAAACTTAGATGTGTCTTTATTTATTTGTTCATATTATATTCTTTCAGTCAGTCATCTATTCGTCATTAAGAACTTGCTAAGAGCTATATATTCTAATAGGAATCATCAGTTCAGTTCAGCTCAGTTCAGTTGCTCAGTCATGTCCGACTCTTTGCGACCCCATGAATCGCAGCACGCCAGGCCTCCCTGTCCATCATCATCTCCCAGAGTTCACTCAGACTCGCGTCCATCGAGTCTGTGATGCCATCCAGCCATCTCATCCTCTGTCGTCCCCTTCTCCTCCTGCCCCCAATCCCTCCCAGCATCAGAGTCCTTTCCAATGAGTCAACTCTTCGCATGAGATGGCCAAAGTACTGGAGTTTCAGCTTTAGCATCATTCCTTCCAAAGAAATCCCAGGGCTAATCTCCTTCAGAATGGACTGGTTGGATCTCCTTGCAGTCCAAGGGACTCTCAAGGGTATTCTCCAACACCACAGTTCAAAAGCATCAATTCTTCAGCACTCAGCCTTCTTCACAGTCCAACTCTCACATCCATACATGACCACAGGAAAAACCATAGCCTTGACTAGACAGACCTTAGTTGGCAAAGTAATGTCTCTGCTTTTGAATATGCTATCTAGATTGGTCATAACTTTTCTTCCAAGGAGTAAATGTCTTTTAATTTCATGGCTGCAGTCACCATCTGCAGTGATTTTGGAGCCCAAAAAAATAAAGTCTGACACTGTTTCTACTGTTTCCCCATCTATTTCCCATGAAGTGATGGGACCAGATGCCATGATCTTCGTTTCCTGAATGTTGAACTTTAAGCCAACTTTTTCACTCTCCTCTTTCACTTTCATCAAGAGGCTTTTTAGCTCCTCTTCACTTTCCGCCAGAATCATAAGCTTCGTAAATTTATATATGTTTCTACTCACCATCCAGGAATTGAGTGAAATGTGTGTGTGTGTAGGTGATACATACATTAGATGAGATATCCACTTATTTTCTAGCCTTAAGGCAAAGTACAATGTGCCCTTTCATACTAAAAACAAAGTTTTAGAACGTGAAACTTATATCCAGAATACTAGGTCAAAAACCATTGTAAATTATACTACGGATGGGCAACAGCTTTGGAAAAGGTTAAGCTTAGAGTTACCATATGCCCAACAACTCAACTCCCAGGTATTTCTCCAAAAGGGATGAAAATTTATGTCTGCAGAAAAACATATACTTGAAGTGTTCAGAGCAGCAATATTTATAATAGCCAAAAAGCAGAAACAAGCCAAATGTCAATCAACTGAAAAACAGATACATAAAATGTGGTCTATCCATTCAATGAAATATTATTTGACAATAAAAAATACTGAAGTACTGATCATACTAAACATAGATAAACCCTGAAAATATGTAAAATGAGAGAAGCCAGTTACAAAAGGCTAAATAATGTAATTCTATGTATTAATACATGACATGTCTAAAATAAGCAATTCCATAATGAAAGTACATTACTGCCACTTCAGACTAAAGTAGGTTGTTAGGTGAAATGGGGAGTGACTGCAAACTGGTATGGGGTTTCTTTTGGAGTAATGAAATGTTCTAAGATTGTGTAAAACATTTGATTGATTGTGGTTATGGCAGCCACCTTTATAAATATACTAAAAACCACTGAATAGTACATTTTACATGGGTGAATGGCATATCAACTTTACCTGAATTACAGCTCATATATGCTATATAATCTATGTGTGTGTGTATGTGTATTTACAACATAGCAAATTTTATACAAAATACTGCCTTTAGTTAAGTATCTGTGCTGTGAAAGACACTCTATGACTGTATTATGAAAGAAGCAAAACAGAAGAGAAATGAACCAAAAGTATTACATGCAAGAAAAACTAATCAAAATTTGGTATCCTGTATATTTAAAGTAAATCTGGTATAGCTGAAATTTCTTCTAAGTATCCTCCTAAGAGCCAAGATCAATTCCTGGGAGGTGTGAATTCATAGAGAAGAGGATTTATCCCTCCTAAGAATTTCAAAGGACATATTCAGTCCATAATCAGTTTCCTGAGATAGAGGCTGGACTGAGATGTTACGGAGAAAAAAAATTCTAATGACAGGAGAAAGCTATAGTGGTAACACTGAAGGTACTGTACCATTCACACAAATCAATGGTTCTCAAATTTGATTAGGCATCATAAACACCTGGTTCAGTTCAGTTCAGTCCCTCAGTCATGTCTGACTCTTTGCGACCCCATGAATCACAGCATGCCAGGCCTCCCTGTCCATCACCAACTCCTGGAGTTCACTCACACTCACGTCCATCGAGTCAGTGATGCCATCCAGCCATCACATCCTCTGTCGTCCCCTTCTCCTCCTGCCCCAAATCCCTCCCAGCATCAGAGTCTTTTCCAATGAGTCAACTCTTCGCATGAGGTGCCAAAGTACTGGAGTTTCAGCTTTAGCATCAGTCCTTCCAAAGAAATCCCAGGGCTGATCTCCTTCAGAATGGGACTGGTTGGATCTCCTTGCAGTCCAAGGGACTCTCAAGAGTCTTCTCCAACACCACAGTTCATAAACACCTGGAATACCTGTTAAAACATAAATGCTTCCAAGCCCTGAATTTTTTATTCCATAGACCAGAATGGGGCCTGAGAATCTCCATGTCTAACAAATTCACAAGTGATAGTGATCTCGCTGGTCAGGGAAATTCTGCTGCTTACTCATAAATTAAATGTTTGTAAGTGGGAAGTGATGTGAGGTGATTCAGGAAAAAATAAAGGGGATGACATACTGAATACAAATTCTGTAAGTTCATAAACCAACTCAGAGCAGAGTTGCCAATACTGGTGGATTATCTTGGTACCTGGTGAGAGGGATGATTCAGTAAGGGAGTTTTACTACCAGATGATACCCTTAATACCAATTCCTGAGCTAAATTGCCATCAGATCTCCTGCTTCCTTTCATGTTTCAAATTAACTGATATTGGCATGCCCCTACAATAGCTCTAGCAACATGTGAGGCCAAGTTGGAAGGTCACCCTTCAGTATGAGAGTTGGAATATGTCAAAGACCTCACTCTTCCCCAAACATATACCCTCAAAACCACCTCCCTCCCCTACTTAGCTTAAAACAGTTATCAAATTTATTACATTAGGTTAATTAAGAAGTACATTCAAATGCACAAGCTATTAGGATGGAAATACCACTCCCATTGAGAGGTAACAAATATTCTTTTGCTCTTATCAAAAATTGTTTTATCAGCTGAACTAGTTGTCACCTTGAAAGGAGATTTCCAAGCTCTATGAGAAATTATTTTTGTTTTGGTAAGGAAAGTCAGTACAGATTTAAATCACTGCAACCATTTCACTCTGAAATGAAATGATTACGATATTTTATTTAATTTACCATGAAAATAAATTTGTAAGAACAATAATCAAGAAACATTATTAACAAAAAGTGCTTTAAACATAGTCTTATTATAGCTGTTTCTCAAATCTACTTTATGTGACCCTAAAGGACAATTTCATTCTTTTTAATAAGACCTAGAGAAGGCAATGGCAACCCACTCCAGTAATCTTGCCTGGAAAATCACATGGACAGAGGAGCCTGGTAGGCTGCAGTCCATGGGGTCAGCAAGAGTCGGACACGACTGAGCAACTTCACTTTCACTTTTCACTTTCATGCATTGGAGAAGGAAATGGCACCCCACTCCAGTGTTCTTGCCTGAAGAATCCCAGGGACGAGCGAGCCTGGTGGGCAGCCGTCTATGGGGTCACAGAGTCGGACACGACTGAAGTGACGCAGCAGCAGCAGCAGCAGAGCCTCATATAGGTCACAGAGTCCTTTCAGAGACCAAAAACTAAAACAAAATCCTTATTGGATTAAAAAAGGAACTGTCCTTAATGCCTTGGGCAGAAAAGTAATCTGGATGCTCCAAAGAAAATATGGTTATGAAATTAAAAGGATTTGATAGAGAGAGTACAGAACTGTAATCCAGTCTTCCTCTTCCTTCAGTTCCCCAGGTTTTCCAAAGAAATGTGTATCATCTGGAGATAGATGTTTGTTCCCTACGTGTATTATGTAAACACGAATAAACAGGTAGGCACACTAATATGGAGACTGGCACTGGTAAATACATGGGTTGTGTTACTGTAAAATTTGGAAGTTTAAATTGGATTTTGTGACTTTTGAAAACCATCTGCAAAACCAAACTATATATATGTTTTAATTTATAAGAAATACAGCACTATAATTGTAACTATTTGATTATTCACTATTACATTTAATATGCATTATGTGACTCAGCAAGGTAATTCTAGGGATTAAATTGAACTATAAGTAACATTATTAAAGTATCTTGATATCATAAAAAAACTGAGCTCCTGAAATGTTGGAGCTACTTTAGCTGTAGTTTATAAAACTGAATAGGTTAATTCTTACTATGATATACTGAACATTTCCAAGTGTTATCACCTATGAAATTTGGTTCTGGTTACTTCTTTTATATAAAACAATAATACTGTTGTTAATACACACACACACACACACATATATATACATGTTTTCCTTTAATACAAAATTTTTCACAGAATGTTGGAGTTGATATGATAGGATCATATTCACATATATCTTAATATAGCTAAGACCCTTAAGAATATAAATTGGGGATCATGCTAGATTCTATCAATGTATTTTATCTTATTCTTACTTCTAAAGGAATATTCAACAGAATAGGCATTTTTGTACCTAAATAATCACATATTTGGCATTCATTAAAATAGTCACAGAACTAATTATCTATGAAATCATGCTCTGTAAAATTTTGGTATTTCAATGGGGGGAAAATGAACATCCTCTTAAGTTAATGTTTTGGTTTATGAGATTAAGGTGTATTTTGTTTTTTGTTTGTTTTTCTAACTAATTATATAGGTAATTCTATATTAGGTTAACATTGATTTATGTGAGAAATATGACTTTACATCTAAGGACTTCAAGGTTTTTTGTTTTGTTTTTGCTCATTTAGTAATCCATTGCAGGCTTGCTTGTCACCAAGCAGATTGTACTTAGTGGTAACTAGAGGAAACAGGTTCTTTCCTGTTCATAGTTCTTGTTACCCGGAGTCCTGGAGTCCTTTGCATCCAATCAAAGGTAAAAAGGCAGACTGGATAAGGAACCTCCACTTCTTAACAGCTACTTCTCTCATTCCTTTGTGGTAACTGGTCCAGTGGCCATGCCTACATGAAAGCGGAGGTTGACAGATGAAGATCTCTGTCAGAGCAGTAACTTCCCATAAATACAACAGAAGGTGGGGCACAAATTTTGATGACCTGTCTCTCCCGCAAGAGAGCCAATGTCAAAATAAAGCAGAATGAGAAAGATTTGACCATCCACCAGTAGCTTTTAAAATGTAAGAAGAACGTGCGCTAAGGAATTCAAGGGTCTCTAAATGCTGAAAGCGGGGGCTGGGGGGTGGAAACAGACTGCATCCCAGAAGGAGTTTAGGCTTACCAGTATTTTATTTTAGTCTAGTGAGAGTCATTTTGAATTTCTGGCCTCCGAAACTCTAAGATAATAAATTTGTGTTGTTTTAAGTCTCTATATTTGTGGTAATCTATAATCAGTTCAGTTCAGTCGCTCAGTCACGTCCAACTCTTTGCAACCCCATGAAACGCACCATGCCAGGCCTCCCTATCCATCACTAACTGCTGGAGTCTACCCAAACCCATGTCCATTGAGTCAGTGATGCCATCCAATCATCTCATCCTTTGTCGTCCCCTTCTCCTCCTGCCCTCAATCTTTCCCAGCATCAGGGTCTTTTCAAATGAGTCAGCTCTTCACATCAGGTGGCCAAAGTATTGGCATTTCAGCTTCAGCATCAGTCACTCCAATTAACACCCAGGACCAATCTCCTTTAGAATGGTCTGGTTGGATCTCCTTGTAGTCCAAGGGACTCTCAAGAGTCTTCTCCAACACCACAGTTCAAAAGCATCAATTCTTTGGTGCTCGGCTTTCTTTGTAGTCCAACTCTCACATCCATACATGACCACTGGAAAAACCATAGCCTTGACCAGATGGACCTTTGTGGACAAAGTAATGTCTCTGCTTTTTAACATGCTGTCTAGGTTGGTCATAACTTTTCTTCCAAGGAGTAAGCGTCTTTTAATTTCATGGTGCAATCACCATCTGCAGTGATTTTGGAGCCCAAAAAAATGAAGTCAGCCACTGTTTCCATTGTTTCCCTATCTATTTGCCATGAAGTGATGGGACCAGATGCCATGATCTAAGTTTTCTGAATGTTGAGTTTTAAGCCAACTTTTTCACTCTCCTCTTTCACTTTCATCAAGAGGCTCTTTAGTTCTTCATTTTCTGCCATAAATGTGGTGTCATCTGCATATCTGAGGTTATTGATATTTCTCCCAGCAATCTTGATTCCAGCTTGTGCTTCCTCCAGCCCAGCGTTTCTCATGATGTACTCTGCATATAAGTTAAATAATCAGGGTGACAATATACAGCCTTGATGTACTCCTTTTCCTATTTGGAACCAGTCTGTTGTTCCATGTCCAGTTCTATCTGTTGCTTCCTGACCTGCATACAGGTTTCTCAAGAGGCAGGTCAGGTGGTCTGGTATAGCAGCAATAGATTTGGGATCTCAATTCCTATTATGATAAATTAGCAGGTCATGGAAACTCCAAAAAGAATTTTTTTAGGCCAGACTCATGTTTTGTTTTTAACAATAAAATTCTCTAAAAATTTAGAGACTTCAGATCTAATTAGTTCCATCAATACCCAAGTTACCATTATCATACTCAAAAGTTCTTAGACATCATACTCAAATCAGCTTTAGTCCTTTTCTTTTCTTCCTTCTCTCTTTATTTCTCTCTCTCTTCCCTTAATATAAGTTGCATTAAGACCACATGACCGCATGAGATTATAAACATCTTTGAACTGAAATACTTTTAATCTCTGCCATAGGGCTGAACTTTTCATTCTGTTCTTTCATGAGCCCTTCCTATCAAATTCCTTTAAGTCACACAAGAACCATCCATTATCTTTATTATGTTTTTTTTCTTCCCCTTATCTCTTTTCTAGAAAGAACTATAGGCCTGGTAGCTATGTAGTTTCCTTATTAAATTTTGCTAGTGATACCCTGATGAAATCTGCATAATATGTGTCTCTTTTCCTAGTCTGTTAGATCAGTTTCTTTGCTGACCACCTCCTGACCACTGAACCAATGCTGCATATTTTAGGCTTTGGTTCTGGTATCACCCCATCTCAAAGAATCCATAATTGCATTAGTTTGAGAATGTTCACTATCTCACCAATAACCCCATATGTTTCAGTGGTTCGCCAAAAAAAAAAACATGGGCATTCTTGTTTTTCTCACTTTGCTAACAGTACAATATGGGGATTCACCTAGATGTTTTCAAGTTGTGGTCCCAACCTCCCTGAAACTCACAGTCACCAGCAGGAGATGAAGAGGAGAAGGCAGGCTTTCTTTTTTTCTAAAAAGATTTAGTATAAGAGCACGTCACAGAATTTCTGTTCACTTTTCAGTGGAGAGACATGATCCTCTCTAGATGCAAATAGGCTAAGAAGTCTAGTCTCTTTTCATAGCATGGCCTCTCTAAAGTCAGTTTTATACTATGAAAGGAGAGCTACACATTTTGTTAGACAGTGAACTGTTTTTGCTACTAATACATATTCATCATATTCGAAAAAGTGTATTTTAAAGTTTTTCTTATTTATAAAAGCTTTGCTAACTAGGACGATGTCCTCAGCCAGGATGGAAAACCACTGGTTTTGAGGTATTATGCTACATCTCAGAGGAGAAGTAGCAAGCAAAAATGTTGATTCTTTGGAGAATGGAGTACTTGAATATGTACTGATAGAAAGGTCCAGATAACACAAGGACTGTAATAGGTTCCGGGGGAAGAAACATTAAAAAAAAAAAAAAGCACAAGGATCCCTTTTGGACCTTACAATTTTGTCAAGGAAAAGCATTAAATAAGTCCCACATACAATTACAAGAGCTGAGAAGTGCTACAGATGAAAAATCTAAAGTACTATAAGAGAATCCAACAATAAGACTTAATACCGGTAAGTCATTTCTCAGAGAAAGGCATACAGAAGAAGAATGATCGTTAGGTAAAGAGTGGATCAGAGACATCCCAAAGAAAGGATAATTGTGTGAAGGCGTGGAGGCACGTTTCCCATTCTGATAGCATGAGGCAGCTTGTAGGATACCAGTCTCTTTTAAGAACAACTTAAAAAGTCACATAAAATGTTCAGAAAGCACCAAAGATCTTCAAAACCAACCATGGTAAAGAGACCAGAAGTTTGGAGAAATGGGAAATGAAGAGGGGTGAGCTAATATTCCTCAGCAAATGTCCAAGAGTATGGACTTTTCTTGGGCAAAAGATGATTGCTGAAGGATAGGGAAATGACTACAGATCTCAGCAGTCTGGTAAGGTTGGGAGTTGAGGGCGCTGTAAGGAGAGCTCTGGGGCTAAGATCAAAGATCCTGATAAGAACAGGATTGGAGAATTGTGCTTGACACACGATCAGTTAAATAAACTAAGATGAACGCTTCTGAAAATCCTAAGAGAGGTTGCAATAGTTTCACTGTGCCTAGAGGACAAGAATTAGAGTTCTAGACTGCCAGAAAAAGATTTCAAACATTCATTTTAAAGCCCTAGGGGAATATGCTCCAGGAGAAATCCAGAAGTCAACAAAATATCATCAAAACTTCAACCCATAAGTCTGTGATTATATTGAGGAGATCAGTCTCAAGATATTTTCTTAGAAAAGAAAAGAAGATAACACAATTTAATATCTCCATTTTTTTCAATGCCTAATGTCCAGTATTTAGTCACACATTTTTCTAGAGATGCTGTAAGATCAAATCACATAACTAAACATTTAGAAAATTTAAGAAAATACAAATAGATTTACAGTGCTCTAAATAGTGGATATAGCCGATAATAGCATTCAAATATTATTAATATACTCAAGAAAACAGAAGACCATGCATAATAAAAAAGATTCAGAACATTTCTTCTAGAAAATCAAAAAGGATCAAATGAAAATTTTATAACTGAAAAAGAGGTGCATTTAACAGTGTATTAAATATGCAAAAGACAAAACTAAGGAATTGGAATACAGACTTATCAAAACTATCTATATTAAACTATCCAGATTAAAAAGACAAGTATATGTATAGACATGCAAGACAGAGTGAAAAAGGTCTAACACACATGTAATTGGAGTCTGAAATGGAAAGGACAGAGGATGGTTGAGAATTTCTAAAATTGTGGAAAGATGTCAGCTCAGCTATCTAAGGGAGAAGGCAATGGCACCCCATTCCAGTACTCTTGCCTGGAAAATCTCATGGAGTGAGGAGCCTGGTAGGCTGCAGTCCATGCGGTTGTGAAGGGTCGGACTTGACTGAGCAACTTCACTTTCACTCTTCACTTTCACGCACTGGAGAAGGAAATGGCAACCCACTCCAGTATTCTTGCCTGGAGAATCCCAGGGACAGAGGAGCCTGGTAGGCTGCTGTCTATGGGGTCGCACAGAGTCAGACAGGACTGACGCAACTTAGCAGCAGCAGCAGCTATCTAGGAAGCACTGTGAAACTCAATTAGTATATTTAAAAGAAAAATCACATTTAGGCACATAGCAAATTGCTGAAAATAAAAAAAAACACAATGAGACATTTTTGAAAGCAGTTCAATGAAACAGGCAGAAAGAGTTTGTCACATTCAAGGAAACAAAATTTTAAAGCTAAACTTGTTGGTCTTCAGTTAGTAAATAAATAAAGGAGTGATTCAGTATGAGGCTGCAAAAGGAAGAAATAGCAAAAGTTATAGAGAATCTTGAAGGGTTTTAGATTTTATCTTAGTATAATAAAAAGTCACTGAAGGACTTAATTGGGGAATTGAATGATCAGATATGCACAATTAAAAGCTTTACCTTTGCAATTCTGAAGAGAATGCAAAGAATAAGGGAGATCAGAAATCTGGTTACCAGAATTAAGAATAAAAAGTATTAAAGTAAGATGGAGGCACATTGGGAACAACTAGGCACAATTTCAAAGAACAACTACAAGCAAAGTCTCTAAGTATTGAGTGAGATTTTGTAAAAATGCCTCTAACCAGTGGTTGTTAGGATACTGGCAAGGTTGAGATTACCTGACAGGGTCCAGTGATCACTGATGAAACCAGTGGGAAATTAAAGGCTGCCAAGGCCAAGGTGAGGATCTAGGGACTCCCCTGGTGGCTCAGCTGGTAAAGCATCTGTCTACAATGCGGGAGACCTGGGTTCGATCCT
Organism: Budorcas taxicolor; assembly: GCF_023091745.1. Classification (NCBI taxonomy): domain Eukaryota; kingdom Metazoa; phylum Chordata; class Mammalia; order Artiodactyla; family Bovidae; genus Budorcas; species Budorcas taxicolor. Next base: position 40,098,167 of record NC_068913.1, on the reverse strand, counting down.
TGGGTCGGGAAGATTCCCTGGAGAAGGAAATGGCAACCCACTCCAGTACTCTTGCCTAGAAAATCCCATGGAAGGAGGAGCCTGGTGCAGGCTACTGCCCATGGGGTCACAAAGAGTCGGACACGACTGAGCAACTTCACTTCACAAAGGTGAGGACCTAGCAATGTAATACTGCTCACAGATCCTTGGAAGATATTTTGTTCATTATTTTGTTTTTATCTATATAATTTTAGAGATGTTGAGGTTACATATAGTTACTATGGTGGGAAAATCTAAATGAATTAATGGAAGTTAAGGAAACTAATCTATTTGCCTTTTCAGTTTTCATTCCAATCCCAAAGAAGGACAATGCCTGAGAATTTTCAAACTACCGCACAATTGCACTCATTTCACATGCTAGCAAAGTAATGATCAAAAGTCTCCAAGCCAGGCTACAACAGTATGTGAACTGAGAACTTCCAGATGTTCAAGTTGAATTTAGAAAAGGCAGAGGAACTAGAGATCAAATTGCCCACATCCACTGGATCATAGAAAAAGCAAGAGAATTCCAGAAAAACATCTTCTGCTTCATTGACTATGCTAAATCCTTTGACTCTGTGGATCATAACAAACTGTGGAAAATTCTTCAAGAGATGGGAATACCAGACCACTTGACCTGCCTCCTGAGAAACCTATATGCAGGTCAATAAGCAACAGTTAGAACTGGACATGGAACAATGGACTGGTTCCTAATTGGGAAAGGAGTATGTCAAGGCTGTATATTGTCACCCTGCTTATTTAACTTGTATGCAGAGTACACCAATGTGAAATATAAGGCTGGATGAAGCACAAGCTAGAATCAAGATTGCCGGAAGAAATATCAATAACCTCAGATATGCAGATGACACTACCCTTATGACAGAAAGTGAAGAGGAACTAAAGAGCCTCTTGATGAAGATGAAAGAGGAGAGTGAAAAAGCTGGCTTAAAACTAAACATACAAAAAACGAAGATCATGGCATCCAATCCCATCATTTCATGGCAAATAGATAGGGAAACAGTGGAAACAGTGACAGACTATTTTGGGGGGGGGGCTCCAAAATCACTGTAGATGGTGCCTGAAGCCATGAAATTAAAAGACTCATGCTACTTTGAAGAAAAGCTATGACAAACCTAGACAGCATATTAAAAAGCAGACATGACTTTGCTGACAAGGGTCTGCATTGTCAAAGCTGTGGTTTTCCCAGTAGTCATGTATGAATGTGAGAGTTGGACCATAAAGAAGGCTGAACAACAAAGAACTGATGCTTTTGAACTGTGCTGTTGGAGAAGAATCTTGAAAGTCCTTTGGACTGCAAGGAGATCCAACCAGTCCAAACTAAGGGAAATCAGTCCTGAATATTCAGTGGAGAGATTGATGCTGAGCCTGAAACTCCAATACTTTGGCTGCCTGATGTGAAGAGCTGACTCATTGGAAAAGACCCTGTTGCTGGGAAAGATTTAGTGCAGGAGAAGGAAGTGACAGATGGTTGGATAGCATCACTGAGTGAATGGACATGAGTCTGAGCAAACTCTGGGAGATGGTGAAGAACAAGGAAGCCTGGAGAGCTGCCTGGAGGTCGCAAAATCGGACATGACTGAGCAACTGAACAACAACAAAGGAAATTAACAAGTATTCAAGTCACGCACTGTGTTATATGTATGTATATGTTCAGTTCAGTTCAGTTCAGTCGCTCAGTCACGTCCAACTCTGCGTATCTATGTCTATTCATCTATACATCTCCATATGTATATGTCATCTCACTGAATTTTCACACCCACCATATGAAGGAGGTCTTTATTTTCCTTACACAGGTGAGAAAATGGAAACTAAGTCTAAACGATTTGTTGAGGGAAACAGGGATTGTGAAACTTGTTTAGCAAGGCACGCTGTCAAATAGCAGAACTAAAAATAAACAGAGGTCACTGACTTAAAGCCTGTGTGGTGTTTTCACTCTATCTTGCTCTTTAGAGCTTCACATTCTTATTCACACTTTTCAGGAAATACTAAAGAGGGAATTTAGGTTCTAGAGGAAGTTAGACTGGTAAAGGCATAATCATTGCCTTTAATCCCATTGTAGATGGGTTGTAGAACCACAGGATAGAATAATAAACCACAGGATAGAAAGTGACTTAGTTTCAGTGATTATTATGATTATTTTTCCCCAACTTGGTGAGTCACATATAATTTTATGATGACTTCTGCTAACAAGACTGATAAAATATTAATAAGCATATATAATTCCACAGAATAAGGTCATCACAGTGATAGAAGAAATAAGAGACAGCTACAACACATGGTGACATTTTGGAAAAATATATAGTACCTTGTCATTCTTCTTTGTAATAATTTGTAATTGTTCCTGGGTATTAATCTCTAAGCTTGGCATCATCCTGAGTAAGCTTTTAGTCAAGACTGAGATAAAATTATGGGAAATAGTTTTATCCAATTTTAATCTTTAATGAAAGATTATGTGACACACAGAAAATCCTATACATCACATAAGACTTACTCTTTGTTTCGGAAGAAGGAATTGAAATAGAAATGCAGTAATGCACAAGAATGCCTTTATTATAAGTGATCTAATACCTTCGCTATAGATTCCAAACTCAGTATCTCATGAAGATGACTACTCTTGAGAACGGGCAGGAAACTTTACCTTAAAAGGTGAAAATAGAAGCTTGAACAGACTTTCAATCTTACAGCCTCTCACACAGTCTGCCTAAAATCTATTAGTCCAAACAAAATTCTCATAAATGACCTAGTAGAGTCTAGGACAGACTGAGGGAGGTTCATGGAAGTGTTTCCAGATAGACTATGAAAAATCAATCACTCATCTGGAGACCATGATTCTAGAAGACTTTATGATGTTAAGAAATTTATAACTATGTCTGGTAAATGGATGGTTAACTAGACTTATTGTAATGATCATTTTACAATATATACAGATATTGAATCATTATGCTATATGCCTGAAACTGACAGGTTAAATGTCAATTAGACCTCAATTAAAACAACCAAAGAAGAAGGAAGCAGCCCATCTGGAATGGGATTAAAATCCCCCTTCTGCCACTTATCAGCATGAAATCTTTTCAAGTTTACTCGGATTTTATTTGCTTAGTTTAGCAATGTGAAAAATGGAAATAGTAGACCTATCCCATGAAGTTTTGGAAATGATTAAATGAATTAATGTATATAAACTGAGAACACTGTCTGGGAAATAACTACTACTCCATAAACATTAACTACTATATCATCATCATCATCATCATTTTAATGTTATTGTTAATATGTCAGCATGACCAACATTTTCCTGTTATTTTCAACTTTCCCTTTGGGATTTCTGTTTGCTCAGACTGCTCAACTAATTTACTCCTCTCTTGGTCATTATATTTTATCTTTATTTTTCCATGCTTTTTCCTTCCTCTCTCGCTTACTTCTTTCTTTTCCTTTATAACTCCATGTTTTACATTATTTTAAATTTAATATTTGATATGCACAAAATAGTAAAACATTTATTATGGATTGTAAGCTAAAATCAGTAATAAAAATTGAACACTTCCATTCCTGCCACTCAGGTTAGGAAACAAATTATTACCAGAATATCTTGAAAGCCCCTCCTTGTCCCATCCTAGTTCCATCAACCCTTCTCACTTACCATGAATTCACAATTATCTAACTTTTAGTTTACCATAATCTTTTCTCTAAGCTTTTTTTTTTTTTCTTAATTTGGCCATGCCACACAGTTTGCAGGATCTTAGTTCCCCAGCCAGTGATGGACCCTGGGCCCTGGCAGTGATAGAGCTGAGTCCTAATAACTACTACGCCACCAGGAAACTCCCAATTTTTATGTAAATTTATCTATGTCTTTATTTAAAATTAATGTATTGTTTTATGGTACATGTTTAAAATTTATATAAATGGAATTTTACTGTATTTAGTCTTCCATATCTTATTTCCCTATTTAATTTCATGACTCCAAGGAAGATTCACGCTAAGTTTAGCTAAAGAGCATTCATTTTATTGCTAGTTAACATTTCATTGCATAAATTTATCACAATTCTTTGAATTATTTTATTGTTGATAGAACCTTACATACCTCCTAATTCTTTATTCTCACAGTGTTTCTGTGAACATTTTTGCACCTGTTTCTTGCCTCATGTATTTGAGAATTTCTTCAATATACAATCCTAAGAATGAATTGTTGAGTAGCTGGGAATGCACAATTTTACTAGACAATGTCAAATTATTTTCACAGTAGCTACCATGCTTTGTGACCCAACTAACAATGTGTAAGAATATGGGATATTCCAGAGCCTCACTTACACTTGATAGTATCTTTTTTTTTCTCCTGCTACAGCAAGAGCTTAAAATGAAATTTACCTAGAATTCAAAACCTAATGGTCTACAGTATTTTGCTAAGTTTAAAGACATGTATTGTTTTATCATAGCCAGTTAAGTTTCATCTTTGAAACTTCTCATATTTTTACATAGATGAGAACATTGGAAATAATAGTTTGCAAAAACAGATTTTTTTAGTTTTTGTACCATACCATAATTTGACTGTGTGGATCACAATAAACTGTGGAAAATTCTGAGAGAGTTGGGAATACCAGACCACCTGACCTGCCTCTTGAGAAATCTGTATGCAGGTCAGGAAGCAACAGTTAGAACTGGACATGGAACAACACACTGGTTCCAAATAGGAAAAGGAGTGCGGCAAGGCTGTATATTGTCACCCTGCTTATTTAACTTATATGCAGAGTACATCATGAGAAATGCTGGACTGGAAGAAACACAAGCTGGAATCAAGATTGCCGGGAGAAATATCAATAACCTCAGATATGCAGATGACACCACCCTTATGGCAAGAAGTGAAGAGGAACTAAAAAGCCTCTTGATGAAAGTGAAAGAGGAGAGCGGAAAAGTTGGCTTCAAGCTCAACATTCAGAAAACGAAGATCATGGCATCTGGTCCCATCACTTCATGGGAAATAGATGGGGAAACAGTGGAAACAGTGTCAGACTTTATTTTTTGGGGGTCCAAAATCACTGCAGATGGTGACTGCAGCCATGAAATTAAAAGACACTTACTCCTTGGAAGAAAAGTTATGACCAATCTAGATAGCATATTGAAAAGCAGAGACATTACTTTGCCGACTAAGGTCCGTCTAGTCAAGGCTATGGTTTTTCCAGTGGTCATGTATGGATGTGAGAGTTGGACTGTGAAGAAGTCTGAGTGCCGAAGAATTGATGCTTTTGAACTGTGGTGTTGGAGAAGACTCTTGAGAGTCCCTTGGACTGCAAGGAGGTCCAACCAGTCCATTCTGAAGGAGATCAGCCCTGGGATTTCTTTGGAAGGAATGATGCTAAAGCTGAAACTCCAGTACTTTGGCTACCTCATGTGAAGAGTTGACTCATTGGAAAGGACTCTGATGCTGGGAGGGATTGGGGGCAGGAGGAGAAGGGGACGACCGAGGATGAGATGATTGGATGGCATCGTGGACTCATGATGGACAGGGAGGCCTGGCGTGCTGCAATTCATGGGGTCGCAAAGAGTCGGACACGCCTGAGTGATTGAACTGGACTGAACTGAACTGAACTGATAATTGGCCCTCCCATGATCAAGCACATAAAGGAAAAAAAAAAAAGATTTAACACAGCAGGATATGGTTAGACAGTTGGAAACATATCATTGCTATATGAAGATGTTGTCAAGTTGGAGGACATTCTCTATTAAAAGATTAGGGATTAAGAATATAGAGATGAAAATTTTTTGCCATGACTTTGGAAACAGTTTTGAGTCATGCCACAAAGCTTGGTGTGAAGGCTGACTTCTCTCAAACCATTTGCATTCTATGGCTCTTCAATTCCAGTGACAATGGCTAAAATATTCAGATGAAATAAGTTGCACTTTCTATTGAAACTATCTGTATATATGATCTTAATAATGCTTGAGAAAGAATGAAATCTATCTATCTATATTTAATATTATCATAGAAATTCCTGTAGTGTCCAATGTTAGAGAAGTATAAAATCTCATTAGCAAAAAAGTATATATATACACACACATACATATATATTTATTATATATATATATATATGCTGGGGGGTGAGGGTAGGCAAAGACTGTTTGGGAAGCAAGAGTCTTACAAAAATGATCAGGCCCACAAAAATTCCATTTGAGCTGCCAAATTTGCATTAGTCCCGCCCACAGTTTGAAATGTCACCCCGCCCTCTCTTTGCCATCTGCACCACCACCTACTGATTCCTATGTCTCTAGTCTTAGAGAACAGAAGCATCTGCCTATGACAGGCACATTTAGATTTGCCCCCCAAACACAGATTCAAATGAAAAATTTAAAAAATATATTAAAGAAAAGTCAGGATGCATATTTATTTCAGAGTCAGAATTGTACCATCATAAGTGTTTCAGGGTAGTTTCTTTTTTTCCCTGATTTCTTTCATTTTATAAGCATATAAAAAATCATATAAAAATATTATCATGATGCATTTAAAATTACTTTGCTGGATTAGTCACATACAACTTCTGCAAATTTCTTTACTTGTTGCTGATAAAAGGATGCAGGTGTTTTCTACTGATTACTTGCCATTTATTAGCTGACTCCTTCAATACATATTTGGCCATATGATAAATTTATGATCAATAAAATGTTTTCTGTATTCCTGAAGACCACGATCTACAGTAGTAGCAATCCAAAGGAAATATAATGAGTGGCATATATGAACATTTAAAATTTTCCAGTAGCCAGGTTAAAGGGAGTAAAATTAGTGAAATTAATTTAAATAATATATTTTATCTCAATATATTTGAGATGTTAAAATTTTAATAGGTAATCAATATAAAAATTTTATTGTGATATTTTACATTCTTTTTGGTACTATGTTCAAAATGCAGTACATATTTTACATTTACATCATAATACAACCTGGACTAACTACATTTCAATTGTTTACTAGTCACATGTCATTGGTGGCTGCTGAACTAGGCAATTCAGTTAGCAAATAGATGCTATTCGTTCATTATTCCAGCCTGAGGAAAATAGCAAATAAAAACATTGCAATCAAGGTGTGATACAAGTGATGAAGGGTATTTACAGAGAGACCAGCTAATTTTAAGAAACTGGGAAGGTTTTCCAAAAAATTTTTAAGCCAAACAGAGAAGCACAAAAGAGAGAATTTCCAGATCAAGTGAATAATGTGTGATACATTGGGGCTCTTAAGTAAGTCCAGGAAAGGGAAGGACATGGCCTAGATATGGCCATTGATTATATATAAAGGACTAATGTTCAAGATGCAGTGAAGAAAGGCACAATTATATGGTTAGGAATGAGGGAAAAATTTTAGCCAGAACATGAAGAATGAATAGTTTTAAAAATGGATGAGGATTGGGAAGAAGAGGAGGTTTCTCAGGCAAGGTGTAAAGCTTAAAGCTGTGAAAACAGCATGGCAACATGGGAAATATGAGGTAGTTCCTTTAGGCTGATGATTAGGGTGTTTCTGGAAATGGCAGGAAATGAATCCTGAGTGCTTTGGGGGCCAGATCACAAAGGACATTGTTTGCCAGGATCAGTATTAACTTTGTGCCACAGACTTGCTGTTATTGAAGAAGCAAGCCAATGTCATGATTAGGTTGGCGCAGTAGAGCCATCAGTCTGCATTGGACAGGTCCTATCAGTGAGCAGGAAGACTGTAGGGAAATGCCATTTAGGAGGCCCATGATCTCTCAGAACTGACTTATTTCTCTTATCTGAAGAATATATGTAGTAATATTGGAATGCTTATTCGACTCTTGTGGGCTTCCCTGATGGCTCAGATGATAAAGAATCTGCCTCCGAGGCAGGAGACCTGGGTTTGATCCCTGGGTTGGGAAGATCCCCTGGTGAAGGAAATGGCAGCCCAACCCAGCATTCTTGCCTGGAGAATTTCACATACAGAGGAGCCTGGTGGGGCTACAGTCCCTGCCGTCTCAGAGAGTCAGGCACGACTGAGTGACTTTCACTTATTTGACTTTCCTGTTCATTTTGGCATATGGATCATCATGAAATTTCAGACTTTTGATTGGCACCATGTGTTAGTCAGGTTGGGCAGCCATAACAAAATACTATAGATTGGGTGGCTTCAAAAACATAAATTTACTTTCTTGTAGTTCTGGAGGCTTGGAGTCTAAGATCAGGGTGCCAGCATGGTTGGGTTCTGGTAAAAGCTCTCTTCCTAACTTGTAGGTGGCTCCCTTCTTGCTATGTCCTCTCATGGAAGAGAAAGAGATCTGATGTCTCTTTCTCTTGGTACCAGGACACCACTCCTACTGGATAAGGGCTCTACCCTTATGAACTTGTTTAACCTTAGTCACTTCCTTAAAGACCATCTCCAGGACAGTCACATGGGGAGTTAAGGCTTCAGCATATGAATCTTGGGCTATAGCACAGCCCAAGTAGACCAAAACACTTAGCCTTGGATCCTAGATAGTGCCCTGTTTCCTGGAAGGGTAACAGGAAAAGTCCAAAATCTGAGCATGTCAGCCTCAAACCAATCTCAAATCTCTAATTTTTTTCCTTCGTAAACCTATAAAGTGAACTGTTACATTTTCTTATATCCCAAGCTATCATATTTTAGTTTCCAGAGTCTTGTAAAACAAAGAAAATTCTTGCTTCTTCATCCCTATATTGTTGCCTTGGTAACCTGGTACTTTATGACTTTAGCCTTTGTCACTTTGCCTTTTCTCATCTTAAAATTCCAATGAAAACCAACATTTTGATAATAGAACCTGGTATCCTAGAAGCTGGACACACATGAACACTTCTAAGTATGTTTGCGATTCTTTACTTGGACCTGATTGATATTTAGGTTCTGACTAGGTCTTGATAAACTGTATGAATTCTTCAAGGTCCATTTTATTTGCCATCTACTAAATATTTTTCACATTTCATTCATTGGAAATGACTTCTCTTTCATTTGAACTCTACATAACTTACTGGTATATTTTAAATAATAAAAGCTTTCCTTGTCTAAGTTTGTCTTATATTTTCTATAACAGGATTGCAATTTGCAATTGATACACTATAGTCTGGTTGGCAGTGAAAAGAATTGTAAAGGGAAAGCTTTGGCGTTATGGTACTAAAAATATATATGTTTGCCTTCCTTTGATAGTGGTCATAAAGGAGCTTGCTGATGAAAGGACATTTGATCAAAGAACTCAATGAAGTTAATGAGCAAGCTAGTTCTTAGACCCTAATGCAGGCATACCTTGTCTTGACAAAGGAATAATCATGAGGTCAGTGAGGCTCTAGCAGAGTGAGCAGTAGTTGGTGAGTGCATCAGAAATGTACTAAGGACCAGATGAAGAGTAGCCTCCTAGACCACAGTGAGAGACATGGATATTTTATTGTGAGTGCACTGTGAAATTATTGTAGGGCTTAAGCCAAGAGACATAATATGACATATCTTGAAAATATCATATTGACAGATGTGTGTATGTGCAGAATAGACTTAAAGTAGGCAAAACTAGCATCAGGAAAAAACAGTTAAGACATTATTAGGCAAAAGATGATAGTGGCTTAGATTCAAATGGGAGCAGAAGACATGGGTGGGAAGCAATCAGATTTTGAGTGTGCTTTAAATTCAGAGATGGTCAAACCTGGTAATGGACTTGAAATTAAGTATTAGTTAAAGGGTGAAGTCAAGAATGAGGTTGAAGACTTTCAACTAAACAAGTGAGTAAGGTGAACATTTATTGAGATAGAAAAAGCAGGAAGAGGAATAAATGCAAGGATAAGGAATATGATTTCCATTCTAGGTATGCTAGTTATTTATTTATTTATTTATTTTAATTGGAGGCTAATCACTTTACAATATTGTAGTGGTTTTGCCATACATTCACATGAATCAGCCATGGGTGTACATGTGTTCCCCATCCTAAGCCCCACTTCCACCTCCCTCCCCATCCCATCTAGGTATGCTAGTTTTGAGGGGACATGTTAGTTTCAAGATTTCAATTTGTCATCCAAATGGAAATGCTGAGTAGACAATTGGGTATGCATCTTAAAGTTCAAAAGTGAGGTCTGGACTACAGATAGACATTTTTGAGATTTGGACTATGGCTAGACATTTGTGGCAAAGAGGTAGCCACAGATTTATACACTGTTCGGAGGATCCTTATTGGCTTCCACTGTGGGTCGGTTGGTCTCACCAAGTTTCTAGTGAAATGGGCTCTGATCCTTTGTTGCACCCTGCTAACACTCTCTAAAGCTCTGCATTTCAAGCATTTGTGCTTGCTTGTGGAAAACCTCTGTTTCTACCTTTCACACCAACCTTCCATTCCCCTGGGGTACCTCCATCTAGATAACTCCTTTCCTTCTATGCTTGGGATGGATCACATAGGAGAATTCTCCAGTTATCTTTCAACCTTTTCTATGACTGCCCAGAAAACTGAGCTATTGATTTCAAATATTTTCCATTTCCTCTGACACTTGTTTTGATATATCTACAGTGTTTTTCAAACTCACACAATCTCATGGAAAATAGGAAAATATTTTTCTTTTTTCTCTCTTGTAATTTCTCCTTGCTATCTACCTTCAAAACCTCTTTAAAACATTTTCTTCCCCAAATGCCACTTCACTTTCTTGATGTTCCTCTATCTCACAAGAGCTCTAACACTCCAGCTGAGAGGGCTGAGATCTTAGTATGCTTACAGACACTTAAAGAATATAGAAAGTCAGGACTTCCCTGGTGGTCCTATGGCTTAGACTCTGTGCTCCCAATCTAGGGGGCCTGGGTTTGATCCCTGGTCAGCTAACTAAATCCCACATGCTGCAACCTGACACAAATAAATAAATAAAATCAATATTTTTAAGGAAAGAACATATAAAATCCCTTTCTTTGTCAAAACACTTGGAGATTAGACAGTTTCTTACAAGACAAATACCCCACAAACTACTTTTGGTCTTAAAAGTGGAGCAGTTATGTCTTTCCCTTTCCTTAACAACCCTAATTCCTTACCCCCTCTGCCCTCCCTGCCCTAACCAACACACACAAAAATAGCTGGTGAGAAGATTACAGAGGACAGAAAGGTAAAAGAAAAAAGCACTGTAACATATTTTAAAGGATTTTACATCTATCACATGAGTGTGTATGAAATTTTTTCAAATTCCTTTTCATATAAGTTCCATTGAACACTGATTTTGTTTTACTCTTTTTCTTGAATTTAAAAATATTTACTGAGTACCTACTATGTCAAGGCACTATCCCACATGCTATACAAATAAGAATTAACAAGATAAAGATTTCCCTAGCCTCACTGAGTGCTAGGAAGAAAACACAGGACAACGGGCTATCTAATATAGCAGTCAGGATGTTTCTTGTCTCAAGTTACCAGAAAAAAGATTTTTTTGGTCAGTAAGGACATTTATTATCTCACATAATATGAATTCAGGGGCTAGAAAAGTTCCAGGATGATTAATTCAAAAGCTCAGTTGCCTTATTATTTATAGAAATGCTTTCTTCTTTGCCATTTTCAGCACGTTTGCCAGTATTTTTGCCTAGATATCCTCAGGATTTCAAAATAGCTGAGAGTGTCTCAGATGTTAGATATCCTGGGGTAGTAAAGGGAGCATTCTTTTTTAAAAAAAAAAAAAAAAAAGAGAGATACAATTTTCTAGAAGCACAATTCCTTGGCCCCATCCAGAGCTTCCTGTGAATTGTTTGATAGGCTTATGTTTTAAAATAACTGAGTCATGCCTTGGCATTGGGAAGGGTCTAGTCTCCCGTGAAAACTTTGTTCTAACAATTTTAGTGAATGTGAAGGTTCTGTTACCAAAGAAGAAAAACTTTGTAATAAGCAAATAAGAGTGTCTGCTACAGTGAATGGTTAGTTTGGAAGGAGTGGGAGCTCCAAGAAATCTCTGAGATAAAATTGAACCAAGATGTGACTGATGAGAAGGACACAGCCACGTAGAAATCTAGGGGAAGAGTATTCTAGGCAAAGTGAAGACCAAGAGAAATGTACCCAAGATGGGGAAGTTTGATGTGCTTGACAAACATGAAAGACAGTGTGACTGAAGTTCAGAAAATATCAGGGAGAATGCATGAGAAGAGGACCAAGAAACAAGCACTACCTAAAGCTACAAGATCTTGGAGGCTACTAGGAGTTGGTTTTATTTCTACTGATAACTGGAAGTCATAGTAAGATTTTTAAGCCAGAGAAAATTTTAAGCCATTTTAAAATGGCCGGATCACACTGGTACAACCCCAGCATTTACTTAGTGCAAATACTGATACACAATATTGTGGAAGGTTCCTCTATCCACAAAAATATTGTAAACTTTATGTTTATTTCATTGTTGTGACTAACATCTTGTCAAATGTAACATTTAGCTTTTAAGGAAAAAGGTGAAAAGTCCAAGTGTTAGTCGTATCTGACCCTTTATGACCCTCTGCACTGTAGGCTGCCAGACTTCTCTGACTATGGAATTCTCCAGACAAGAATACTGGAATGGGTTGCCATTCCCTACTCCAGGGGATCTTCCTGACCCAGGGATCAAACCCAGGTCTCCTGCATTGCTGGCAGAGTCAGAAACAGAATCTACATCTTTCATACTTAATCCAGTGTCAAACTGGTTGCCATATAGGGATGAATTACAGTGAGCCAAGAGTAAAAGCATTTTAAGAAGCTAATGAACAGGCAAGAAATGATAATAGCTAGGATAATAGTTGTGTGTGAAAGATGGTTAAAAACAGTCAGATGACAGGTTTATGTTGGGATGACGCTGATGTGATTTACTAATGGATCATTTGTCAAGGATATGGAAAAGAGAATCCAAACATAACTTCTGAGTGTGGTTGGAGCTTGAGCAAACAAGCTGATATTTGGAGGGATTTATTAAGAAGAAATTGATCCCGTAGAGCTGGGGTTTATTAAAAACTCTTTTTTGGATATGCTGAGTTTGACATACCAGTTGTATCCTAGTAGAAATATATAGAGAGAGTTGGATATACAGCCTAGATATCTAGAAAGGGTTCTCAGCTGGCAATTTTAATTTGGGGGACTGAATGAGATCACCTAGGACAAAGTTAGATGGAGAAGAGGGCTAACAACTTTATCCAAAGTCATGTAAATGAAAAATATTTCCAGCCATATCAGTAAAGAAAGGATGTTGCAGCCATCAAGCCATCACACTACAGCTGCCCTGATGGTGAACCCTGATGGAACCCAGGAGGGACACAAATGGGCTGCCCACTGCCAAGTCCATCTAGCAGTCAGCCACTGCAACCACCCTCGCTGGTGCACCCTGATGAAACTCAGGATGAGAAAACCCTGGATACTTGCCCCAGATAGCTTAAGTGCATATGAAAGGAATAATTTCAGTGAGCCAAGAATCTTGTATCCTCCCATACATAGAAGAGCACTAGAGTCCTTAACTTGAGATATCCAGTTTGCTATAATTAACAGTAATCTTTTGATGTTCTTGCTACCTGGTCTTTTTTTTTTTTTTTTTTTTGCAAAAAATTCTATATATCTTGACTCCCTCTACCTTAACTCTTTGGAGCAGTCCCTCAGAATAAGCTGAACGTTTTATCTTCCAGGACTACAAGTCCTCAGAATGTCCACCAAATAAAACATAATGCTCAACTTTTAGATTGTCTTTTTTTGTATCAGCAGATAGGCACACTAAAATGTAGAGTTTTGTCAGATGAATAAAGTTTAGTAAAGTCACCTAGACAGTAGCTACCAATAAGGTAAGAGTAAAATCAAGGTATTGTAACATCTTGGATATCTTTGAAGGAAGTGCTTCAGGACTGAGAGGTAGTCAACTTTGTCAGTGCTGAAGAGTGGTGCAGTAGAAGGAATTTGGGTTGACCGATGATTCAGCAAAATGAAGGTTGTTGGTGACGTTGACAACTCACCAACTCCACCAACCTGGAAATAGCAGGCCAGTGGAGACTGAGGAGTCTTAACTTTTTCTCTCACTTTCCTGCTGCATTATTTCTCTCTTCAAAATACATTGTTTTTCCAAATGTTCCTTTTTCTTGGCACTGCAGGATTAAGAGGGAAAAGAGAGAACAACCTGTGAAAGGGGAAATTACCTGACAATCAGAAGTCAACTTATTTAAAGAGTTGAGTTAAAACAGTATTTTGGGTTTGCTTTATTTTCTACCTCACTATTATCCCAAATTCCAATTGTGATTGACACCTGAGAGGTAAACAGTTTTAATATAACACAATGTAAAAATATAACACAATATTTTCACTGTATGTGGCTTTAATGATTAGTCACTCATGAAGTGAAGTGAAGTCACTCAGTTGTGTTCAACTCTTTGTGCCCCATGGACTGTAGCCTACCAGGTTCCTCTGTCCATGGGATTTTCCAGGCAAGAACACTGGGGTGGGTTGCCATTTCCTTCTCTAGGAGATTTTCCCAACCCAGGGATTGAACCCAGGACTCTGGCATTGTAGGCAAACGCTTTACCATCTAAGCCACCAGAGAGGTCACTCATACACAGACTGATTTAACATACAGTTGGGACTAATTCTCCACACATCTCTTTGGTTTCTGTACATCCTGACAGCCTTTGTTCTGAACTACCTTCCCAAGGATGTCTGAACATACAGGGAATAATCTTCGAAACTGAAGAGTCTCTCTCTGGAGCAAAAATCTGGTTTATTTACTGTTGCATGCAAATATATATAATGTCTCCTACTGGGGCAAAGGTCGGTCAGACTTAATGTTCATTTGAAAGGACTTGTTCCCTAAGCTCAGGATTCCTCTCAGTAACGTAACCCACAATGTATATAACATTTGTGCTCAGTTGCTCAGCTGTATCTGACTCTTTGCAACCCTATGGACTGTAGCCCTCCAGGTTTCTCTGTCCATGGGATTTCCCAGGCAAGAATCCTGGAGTGGGTGTCCATTTCCCACTCCAGGGGATCTTCCCAACCCAGGGTTCCTGCATTGGCAGGTGGACTCTTTACCACTGTACCATCTGGGAAGCCCATGAATAACATCTACCCTGCTGAAATTGGGACACAGACACAGACGTCAATACTCTAACATTAGCTCATATAACAAGGAATAAAGTCCTCTGTCTTTGACACAGAAGTCTCATGTCTTTGTCAGCAACCATGAAACTGTGGCATGCCAACTTGTACGCTTGAAAGTATGATAAAATTTCCAGTCTATTTGATACATATATGTACCACAGTGATCTAAGCTAAAGGTCATGAAAACAATGATTTCTTTCTAGCTTTTGATATTTAGTCCCCAATAACTCTCCATTTAAGTTTTTGCTCTATGAAAACTTACAAAACCTCAGCACTATCAAGCCTTAACTAAGTGATTTTAACTGTTATTTCCTCTAGAAAAAGAGCTGTTAGTTGCAAACATTTGGTAAAATGAGGTATCTTGAAAAGACACAGGGTGTATATTATAATAGGATTTCTAAAACTCTTTAGAGATTATATCAATGTTTGGAGTTTATATTCTATATTTTTAAAAATTAGAAATACAAATGAAATTATTATGCTTTGAAGTTAACACATTTATTTCTGTGAAGAGAAAAAAGTACTGCCATTCTGTGGTAATAAATATTGCTTCAGTAATATATGATGATTTATTTTATCCATCCTCACATACTCAGAATAATAAATTACAGAGCTAGAAGAACCTCAGAGAACATAATTTCTAACTCCTACTTTTGCATATGAAGAAACAAAAACTCAGACATGCTAAGGGACTTGCTTTTGTTGGTTATAATACAGGAATGAATTGAGACTTCTGATTGTCAGGTAATTTCCCCTTTCACAGGTTGTTCTCTCTTTTCCCTCTTAATCCTGCAGTGCCAAGAAAAAGGAACATTTGGAAAAACAATGTATTTTGAAGAGAGAAATAATGCAGCAGGAAAGTGAGAGAAAAAGTTAAGACTCCTCAGTCTCCACTGGCCTGCTATTTCCAGCAAATCCTATTTAAAACAAAAAACAAACAAACAAACAAAAAAACCCACTCATCTGCTGGATGGCATCACTGACTCAATGGACGTGAGTCTGAGAGAACTCCGGGAGTTGGTGATGGACAGGGAGGCCTGGCGTGCTGCGATTCATGGGGTCACAAAGAGTCGGACATGACTGAGTCGGACATGACTGAGCGACTGAACTGAACATCTGGAATTTCACAATTTTGCTTACTTAAAAAAAAAAATTCCTACTGGCTAGGAATTCAGAGAAATCACGAGCAAATGATCAACACATAAGGGATGTTGGACATGTTACTGGCATTGCAACAATCATTTATTCCTTTGATTAGTTCCCTGGACTGGTCAGTTGAGAGAATAAGCCAAATTTGTGATTATTTATGATAAAAACTTAGGTGCTTGATATACAAACATTTTTTCCCTTTACAACATGTTTTTAGGCTTACATAGACATAGAGTAAGAATTATTTTCCAAGTGGAGACACTACAAGACGTTTTAACAGACTGAATCAATTTAGATGGGGTCTTGTTTGTCTACATTTAATTTTTTTTGCAGAGTAGATACTAATTTAAAATTTATATTTTTCTCTTAAGCACAGTAACAATCTTTTATTTCATGTTCCAAAGTTGATTACAATTCCTCCTGAATCCACTGAAAAGTATATCAAGAAACTCCCACATCATTTTTTCCTTTTATGTGTACTCTTGTTTACAACTCTGCTTATGGAGCAGCATGACTTTAAGAATGATTGATTTCTATCTCTAACCAACCTTAAGAATTTTATTTTAAATCAACTCCAAACAGTTTCTAATTTTACTCGTACCTAGGAGCTGTAAAGCTACCCCATCTAATCAGCAACAGAAAAAATATTATTTCACAAGTTCTCGATATTTGGCTGGTAACTAGCAGGTTTATCCACTGCCAGCTAAACAGTGAAAACGATTTTTTACAGACATCAGTCATTTCCATGTTTAAATGAGAAGCAACAGCATGGAGAGTCTGAGCACAGCAGTGAACAGCTGTTATGACAGAGACAGTTTTCTTTTAAATTAGCACCACCAATATATCCTATTGCCAGTTAGACCACTTCTGGTGTTTCCTAGTTTCATAAGACTTTTAAAGGTATTTGAATTTGTATAGTTAGGAAACCATGAGTAATCAAAGATTTCCTTACCTAAACCAACATATATTTGAACTCATCCTGATTTCTTAATCAACTGATCTTTCAAAGAATATGCAGAATAAGAAGTCACAGTACATCTAACAGAGCTTGAGTTTATCAATCATGTTTATTCCAAGACTGAGTATACCAACATGTTTATTCCTTAACTTGCCAATAGATGTCACTTACTATTTAATAAGTGAGGTTCAGTTTCACAGCACAGCTAAACTTAGATGTGGTTTTGTTAGGGGAAGCAAACTGGCTGAAACCGCCGACCCTGGCCAGGCACCATAGGAACCATTGGCAGGAGTTTTAGGACAGACGGTCCTGGTAAGGAACACGGAACTAATAAGCCACCACTGACCGGAAGAGTTCCGGAAAGATCAAAAGGAGAGACCACATGTCTGACCACCTCCCAGAATCCTCGCTGGCATCCATCTTGGCTGAACAAGGCATCAGTTCAGTTCAGTTCAGTCGCTCAGTCGTGTCCAACTCTTTGTGACCCCATGAATCGCAGCACATCAGGCCTCCCTCTCCATCACCATCTTTCGGAGTTCCCCCAGACTCACATCCATCGAGTCCGTGATGCCATCCAGCCATCTCATCCTCTGTCGTCCCTTCTCCTCCTGCTCCCAGTCCCTCCCAGCATCAGAGTCTTTTCCAATGAGTCAACTCTTCCCATGAGGTGGCCGAAGTACTGGAGCTTCAGCTTTAGCATCATTCCTTCCAAAGAAATCCCAGGGTTGATCTCCTTCGGAATGGACTGGTTGGATCTCCTTGCAGTCCAAGGGAGTCACAAGAGTCTTCTCCAACACCACAGTTCAAAAGCGTCAATTCTTTGGCACTCAGCCTTCTTCACAGTCCAACTCTCACATCCATACATGACCACAGGAAAAACCATAGCCTTGACTAGACGGACCTTTGTTAGCAAAGTAATGCCTCTGCTTTTGAATATACTGTCTAGGTTGGTCATAACTTTTCTTCCAAGGAGTAAGCATCTTTTAATTTCATGGCTGCAGTCACCATCTGCAGTGATTTTGGAGCCCCCCAAAATAAAGTCTGACACTGTTTCTATTGTTTCCCCATCTATTTCCCATAAAGTGATGGGACCAGATGCCATGATCTTCGTTTCCTGAATGTTGAGCTTTAAGCCAACTTTTTCACTCTCCTCTTTCACTAATCTAGAGCCAGACATCTTGGAATGTGAAGTCAAGTGGGCCTTAGAAAGCATCACTATGAACAAAGCTAGTGGAGGTGATGGAATTCCAGTGAAGTTGTTTCAAATCCTGGAAGATGATGCTGTGAAAGTGCTGTACTCAATATGCCAGCAAATTTGGAAAACTCAGCAGTGGCCACAGGACTGGAAAAGGTCAGTTTTCATTCCAATTCCAAACAAAGGCAATGCCAAAGAAGGCTCAAACTACTGCACAATTGCACTCATCTCACACGCTAGTAAACTAATGCTTAAAATTATCCAAGCCAGGCTTCAGCAAAACGTGAACCGTGAACTCCCTGATGTTCAAGCTGGTTTTAGAAAAGGCAGAGGAACCAGAGATCAAATTGCCAACATCTGCTTGATCATGGAAAAAGCAAGAGAGTTTCAGAAAAACATCTATTTCTGCTTTATTGACTATGCCAAAGCCTTTGACTGTGTGGATCACAATAAACTGTGGAAAATTCTGAGAGAGATGGGAATACCAGACCACCTAACTTGCCTCTTGAGAAATCTGTATGCAGGTCAGGAAGCAACAGTTAGAACTGGACATGGAACAACAGACTGGTTCCAAATAGGAAAAGAAGTACGTCAAGGCTGTATATTGTCACCCTGCTTATTTAACTTATATGCAGAGTACATCATGAGAAACGCTGGGCTGGAAGAAACACAAGCTGGAATTAAGATTGCCGGGAGAAATATCAATAACCTCAGATATGCAGATGACACCACCCTTATGGCAGAAAGTGAAGGGGAACTAAAAAGCCTCTTGATGAAAGTAAACAAGGCATGCATCACCAGAAAGGACTCTGAGTCAGAATGATTGGCTAAAGACAACCCGGAAACTAATCCTATCACCATAAAGCCTGAGACTGCAAGCCACAGAGCAGTTCTCCTGGGTTCCCATATCCTACTCCTCTCCACCTGGGCTCCCTTTCCAGTAAAATCTCTTGCTTTGTCAGCACATGTGTCTCCTCAGACAATTCATTTCTGAGTGTTAGACAAGAGCCCAGTTTCGGGCCCAGAAAGGGGGTCCCCTTTCCTTCAACAGTTTCATTATTCATGAAGAGACAAACCAAAATGGATTTCTCAGAAAGCGTTCGTCAGTTAAAGTGAATCTCTTTAAGTTCATCATACATTATCCTTCCATCTTAAAAGCTGTGACAGAAAGTGCAGTGTTCTGTCCTGTGGCCACTGTATACTTAATTCAAAGGTTTGCTTATTCTGTCTTGTAAAGTCCCTTGCTTTCTTGATGGTATTTCGATGGCTCACTCCCAAGATAATCTTGCCCGCCTGTCATTTCTTTATGATCAAATATATGTGAAAATACCTTAATAATGTTTTTCTGGCTTTCTTTAGGAAAACCTTTACCCATAACCACTGTTTTTATACTCTCACTCCCTGCTAGTTGCTATGATTCACTCATGTTGGTTTGATGCCATTATACTATCCAGAAAAAAAAAAAAACTACAGCATTAACACTAAGTGACTGCATATGTATGTGTATTCATATTCATCTTTTAATATTTTGTATATTATGGACCATTTTTGTATTGAAGTAAATAAGGGTTAATCTCTTATTAAATTATGTTTAGTCAATTTCTAAAATATTGATAGATGATAAATATATAGCACTTAATGAAACACTGTTATATTTCACCTGTGGAAATATAGGGGCTTTTTCAAAATTAAATGATCAAGGGAATTGCCTAAAATGAGAATTAGGAAATTATCTTAGCTAAACTATTTATAGTTTACCAGGATCTTAATAGACAATTATCTGCTCTAGACAACTTGCTTTTAAATTAAGCCTACATTATCTGCAATAAACTCAAAGGATAAAATAAGGATAAACTAAAAAAACTCAAAGTTTATTTGTCTACAATAAACTCAAATTTACCTATTTTATTTAAACTTACCTATTAACCTTACAGGAGGGCATTGTCACAAAGAGTTGGAGAGAATAAGCATGCTGCTGCTGCTGCTGCTGCTAAGTCACTTCAGTCGTGTCTGACTCTGTGCAACCCCATAGACAGCAGCCCACCAGGCTCCCCCATCTCTGGGATTCTTCAGGCAAGAACACTGGAGTGGGTTGCCATTTCCTTCTCCAATACATGTAAGTGAAAAGTGAAAGTGAAGTCTCTCAGTCATGTCTGACTCTTAGCGACCCCATGGACTACAGCTTACCAGGCTCCTCTGTCCATGGGATTCTCCAGGCAAGAGTACTGGAGTGGGGTGCCATTGCCTTCTCCAGCGACTAAGCATAGCACAGCAGTAATCTTAATTTTCAAATCTGAAGCAAATTATTCAAAGTTAAACTGTCTTTGCAAAAGCATGCAGGCATTCTTTATCTCATACCTGTGCTGAGCTGTTCTTAGTCACTGAGTCATGTCTCCCTCTTTGCGACGCCATGAAGTGTAGCCCGCCAGGCTCCTCTGTCCATGGGGATTTTCCAGGCAAGATTACTGGAGTGGGTTGCCCTGCCCTCCTCCAGTGGATCTTCCCAACCCAGGAGTCAAACCGAGGTCTCCTGCACTGCAGACAGATCCTTTACCAGCTGAGCTACCAGGGAAGCCCTACCTACTCTTATAATTGGCTTATTCCTTTTCGACTCCTAGTAATGTTAGTCTGTCCTAAACACTTCTGTAAGATCAATCTTAAACTACAGGTATTGTACATTATTCTGTGGGAAAGCATTCAGTAAGTCAGATTTTCTCTTAGATGGAGGACAAAAGTCTTAGACATTCAAAACCCTTCATAATCTGAATCCAACCTTCTTCAAAACTTATTCCCTTCTGTACTCTTTCATGGATTTTAATTGCTTACAGAACTAAACTGCAAGTTATTTACTACAAATAGTTATTATAAGCTGTCACATGCTCCTTTTTAATCTTTTGATATATGTTTGTTTGAGGTAACACTAACTGAAGCAGTGATAATAAACACACCATTGCATTTTTTCCAATTTGCAAAAATGTTGTCTAATATATAGTTATGTTTTATTTCTTAAAAACTCTGTGATGGGACTACCATAGTTGGAATTATCTTCTATTTTTACACCAAGCAACTGAAGCTCAAAAAGTTGCATCTGCTTGATATCACTTAAGTGGCAGAGTCAGAAACAGAATCCACATCTTTCATACTTAATCCAGTGTTTGTTTTTTTCACACTAGGAAACTGTCTCAGTATCATGTTATCATATAAACACCTTTTTAGCATCATCAACCTTACTATTAAACAAAAAAGAAAAGACAGGTGACAAATCAAAATATAAATGTAAATCAATATCACTAAGTAACTTATATAATTAAATATTTACTAATATAGCTTTAACAGAGTAGCTAAAGCAAATATGAAAACAAATGAAAAATGTCAGTCAGTTCTTCTGACCATGGAGTAATATATACTGTATAGATGTGGCATGAAATTAAAAATCTATATGGTTTGATAATTCAGAAAATAGGATTTTTAGATATGACATATCATTCGGAAGTTTTATGATCCTAGGAATTTAAGAAATAGAAATGAATAATAAATAAGCAAAAATGGGCATAAACTTTAAGACTATATGGTGAGATATGAGGATTTGATGACTTTTAACAGTGTGTTGTTTCCACGTAGCAGAACTTAACTGCTTCTAAGTAACTGAAGCCAAGGGGCTTCCCTGGTGGCTCAGCGGTGAAGAATCACCTGCTAGTGCAGGAGACATGGGTTCCATCCCTGGCCCAGGAGGATCCCTTGGAGAAGTAAAAGGCAATACTCCAGTATCCCTGCTTGGGAAATTCCATGGACAGAGGAGCCTGGTGGGCTACAGTCCATGGGGCCGCAAAGAGTTGGACATGACCTAGAGACTAAAAAAACAAAATTGAAGCCCAAAATTTATCAGTGTATGAGCAGCTATACTTCCTGGGTTAAAAAGTCTTGACCTCACCATATACTGGCGTGAGATTTTGAGCAAGTTAATGAATCTTTTTCTTAGTTTATCTGTAGAACAAAGACAACGATACTACCTACCTCGTAGGTTTGTCTTGAGGACTGGATGAGTCAATTCATCTAACACACTCAGGATAGTTTTTAGTACATTTAAAGAGATCATTATTGACTCTAAGCACTGCCTCCTTCAATAATGCCAGTCATCAGCATGGTCATCAGGTTCATCACCAAAAACAGTAATAAGTCTATGAAATTAATACTTGTACAATTTGAAAAGGAAGCATATACCTAGAAGATTACAGATTTTCCAACAGCAGTTTCAGGTTAAAAATAAAAGAACCAAATGATACCTGGCCGCGAGTCTTAACCAAGTCAAATTTAAAACATCTAATTTATGACTAAAGTGGAGACACTCTGAAGAAGCCTGTAAACCTTTCAGATACTTATAAAGTACATTTAGGATTTATCATGAATTCCAACCAATCTACCATTTTTCACAAGTGTATTGCCAGATTTCCCTTCAACCACAGAGTGCATAGTTATCCTTCAAACGTTTAACGTAATTACTGGTTTATCTTATTAAATTGACTCTATTGGATTTATCTAAGTAATAAATGATCAAAATAACTAAAACATAGCTTTTGGTTCGTTTTCAAATAAATCGCTTTCAAAATAAGGAACAAAATGTCACACTAACAACAAAGGAGAGCTATATTTCCAATTATGTGGCTCAAATCAAAACATTAAATCATCTGTGTTGATAAATTATCTCAAAGTATGACTATTTTCCTACGATAAAATTCTGTGAAGGTAAATAATACTTTAAGGTGGAATAAATGGTCATATATTGATTAAATAAAGTGTTGTTTTGCAGAAATGTTTTCATATGGAATTGTGACTGTTTTTCATTTCACCCTCTAGTGGCCTTAGGCTAACACTGCGTTATCTCTTTTTGTCAATTCACAGTAATCTCTGCTGTCTTTGGCAAAGCATTGTTCAATGTTAAATAACATCTCTAAATTCATGCATAACAGCTTTTTAGCGTATGCTAAAACACTACTCTTATAGCCATAGAAAGGAAATGAATTTATTTTATTATCTTAGTGATGTTCATCTACTCTTTTCTAATTAAGTATTTTTGCTGAGTATGCCATACCTCCAAAATCTGCTCTGAAGATCCTCATGGAAGGAAAAAGTAATTGGCTTTCTCCTGGATATTCCTCATCTTTGACTCAATTTAAAAATCATGAGGTGGTAAAAAAAAGACCATTACGTTGACAAAAGAAGGATAAATGCACACCTTTAAGCAATCTAATTTGTAAGTTTGAAATATATATCAGTTTCTACATAATGGCTGAAGTGAAGTGAAGTCGCTCAGTCGTGTCTGACTCTTTGCAACCCCACGGACTGTAGCCTACCAGGCTTCTCCGTCCATCAGATTTTCCAGGCAAGGGTACTGGAGTGGGTTGCCATTTCCTTCTCCAAATACAATGCCTAGCCGATGAAAAAATGTGCTATTTTGGCTTCTGTCTTTAAGATTAACCATTTATGTTGATATGATGTGTTTTTATCAAAATGTCAACTAAGCAAACGTGAAATAGTCTTATCTGAATTATGGATTCCCTCAATGACCCTGAATATATGTAAAAAATGTTTGTAAACAAACCATGCAAGTAACTTTCCATTAAGACCCAGTAGGGAGAAAATTATGGTCTATGGGAGATTTTTTAAATTTGTGAAGTAGCACTCTTTTTTCTCCCAATAACTTTATGGGAGAATTCAGAATTCAAGTATTTTATTATTTGATAGCAACACTGATAATATTATCAGGTCACAATATATTTTTCATGGTTTTTGGATTAAAAAAAATTTTTTTTGTGGATCATTATTGTTTGTTTTACAATATTGTTTCTGTTTTATGTTTTGATCACCAGGCATATGAGATCTTAGCTTCCTGACTAGGAATCAAACCCACATCCCCTGCATTGGAAGACAAAGTCTTAACCACTCAACTGCCAGGGAGTTTCTATTCCTCATGTTTTTAATTATCCCAATAACACTAAAGTTTGCCCACCTTTATTTATTACATAATAAAGTTTGAATTTTAATGATTTTTCTCATCATTTGTTTGCTGTTCTGACTGAAAAGAAATTAAATATTGCCTACAAAATTTGTGGTTGATAATACTTGATAACTACATGCATAATTTTTGGAGCAAATTTAATCATACAGAAGACTGTACATTATTGAATCTTTGCTTATGTGCTCTTGGCACAGAATCAAGACGTGACAAGAAAAAAATAAGCAGTTTTAGAAATTAGCTGGAGTTTCATTAAATTTGATGAACATCTAATAAGAGTCAAAGCAGGCAAGACCTTTGCTTTCAGGTATACTCTATTCTTCTAATGTATAGAATAATAATATAAATAAGGATATGACTACAAATTCTGCAATGAAGGAAAGTTAAGGATATGTTGAAGATCAGAAGTATGTGATTTAGATTTGGACAGGTAGGTAAGCCTTTGCTGAGGAAATAATATTTAAATTGAAACCTGAAAGGTAAGAATCAGAAAAAAAGTGAGAAACAAGCTTTTCAGGCAGCAGAACTTAAAAGTCCTAAGGTAGGGAACACTTAGGTTGGTAGGTGTATAGGATACTGTTGATAGGAATATAAGTTGGTGTGGCCACTATGGAAAACAGTATGAAGGTTTCTCAGAAAACTAAAAACAGAATTACCATACGATCCTGCAATCTAACTCCTAGGCATATATCCAGACAAAACTATAATTTGAAAAGAGCATATGCACTCCTATGTTCATAGACGCACTATTCACAACAGCCAAGACATGGAGACAATTTAAATGTCCATCAACAGAGGAATGGATGGAGAGGGTGCGGCACTGATGGAATATCACTCAGTCATTAAAAAAAAAAGACAATGCCTTTTGCAGCAACAAGAATGCAACTGTCGATCATACTAGTTGAAATAAGTTAGAAAGAGAAAGACAAATACCGTATGGTATGGTATACCCTAGAAATGGACCTATCCGTGAAACAGAAACAGACTCACAGACACAGGGAACAGGCTGTGTTGTCAAGGAGCGGGGACTGGGGCAGGGATGGACTAGGAGGTTGGGGTTAGCAGATATACGCTATTATATACGGAATGGATAAACAAGGTCGTACTGCATAGCACAGAGAACTATATTCAGGATCCTATGGTAAACCATAACTGAAAAATATGGAACCGAGTGTGTGTGTGTGTGTGTGTGTGTGTGTGTGTATGTATATATGTATATATATATACATACATAAATGTATATAAAACTGAACCACTTTGCTGTATAGCAGAAATCAATGCAACATAGTAAATCAACTGTATTTTCTTCATTTTAAAAAATTCTTTCCTAGGTTAAAAAAAAGCCCTAAAGTTGGAAAATAGCTAAAAGATGAATTACCAAGTCATATTTACAATTAATCCTTATACTACAAAACTGTACTTCTATTCGCTTCATGATTTTTTGTGGAATTTTTTTGGTGTATGAACATCCCTACATTATCACATAATTTATTCACAATATCTGTGTAAACTGGGTAATTCAGTAGGTGAAAATTATGATCAGCATTTATGTATATGTATACATATATGTATGTGTATATATTATATATATTTGTATATTTGTATGTATATATATGGTGAAGTGAAGTGAAGTGAATTTGCTCAGTCATGTCTGACTCTTTGCGACCCCATGGATATAGCCTACCAGGCTCCCCTGTTCATGGGATTTTCCAGGCAATAGTACTGGAGTGGATTGCCATTTCCTTCTCCAGAGGATCTTCCCAACCCAGGGATCGAACCCGGGTCTCCCACATTATAGACAGACACTTTACCATCTGAGCCAGCAGGGGAAGTCCCTATATGGTAGGGATGGTTAAAAGAATTTTACTATTAAAAGGACTTTTTCAACTTTTCTGTTCCTTAAAAAACAGAGTACTACTGACCTATATAGAATGCAGCATATTCAAACGAATATGGGCTGAGTGTGGGCTGTCTCATACAGCCAATATGTTTTGGAGAGCATCAGCCAGATCTTTTTGTTTTTGTTGGTGGTTTTGCTTGTTGCACCTCTATTACTTCATACAGTAACAACCTTAGCAATAATGTTTTAATCCAGAAGACTTGAACTATAAGGTCAGATAAATTCCCAAGATAGCAAACCACCACTCTGGAATCTTAGGAGTGGCACACTCAAAATTTTGTAGAAAGACATGATTGTTCAATGACAAGCCCATTCTTTCTTACTTCTTAAAACAAAGGCGCCTAAATACAAACCAGAGCTTATTATCTAAAGTTTGGGTTTTTGTTTTTTTTTTTACACAAGATATACTAAAAGTAAAAGTAAGCCCTATGTCTTGGTCTTTACTGTGGTTATAGCTAATTTTTAATGATGCCCTCTCTGACTTTCAGAAGTGTCCCAGATTAAGATCATGAATTACATCATTACCTTACCTACAAGACATTAATGGGTCCAAAGCATAACCCATCAACAATAGCATGTCACGCTGAAATCCCCTAACTATTAGGAGAAATTGCCTGCTACCAGTCAATGTCACAAGTTACAAGCCACAAAAGCTCTGTGGGAAAAGGCAAAAAAATGAATTTCTTGGAAGCATATTATGAGAAAACTGAAAAGCCAGTGTCCTAGTGCCCAGGAAGTAGAACAGCTCCTGGAGGCTAGGTAACAGAAACTAATGGACTATCTTTTTAGGGTGCTACAAATTGGGGTATTTTGCCTCAGAGTTCCAGAGTTGGTGGCACTCTGCCAAGATTTCAGTTCCAAGGACAGGGAATCTGATTCATTTGGGTCATGTGTCTCTCTCAACGTTAGAGAAGGTCAGGGCGCTTTCACTGGCAAATCCCCTACAATGGAGAATGAAAAACAGGAGTGAAGTCAAAGGAAAGGGTGCTGGGCAGTAAAACCACAAAAGCCTGTTTATATATACTGTTGGGTAGCACTGAAGAATCATCATCACAGGGGATGTTTTAACAGTGAGAAATCCTCTTTCAGAGACATGAATTCATTAAGATTGATAAAGATGTTCATATCACTTTAGCCAACTGTTTAAATTTTTTACGTATTTGCTTTTGCAAAAATCTCTTCTCAGGTCAAAGAAAAGAGGCATGTAATGAACAACTGCTGTTTTCAGCTAAACAAGTTCATCACTTTTTAACTGATCCAGATCTTAAGTTTATGTTTTGATTTATGGATGTAGTGACTCAGAACCCAAATGAAAATATTAATACACTGTTTGAGATCCATACTTCTCAATCTGGCATTTAATATCCTCCATAAGAAAACCCAATCTTACTTTTACTGCTTTTTCACATGTATTCAAATATCCTGGGAAATATATCAACTTGCCAATTCCAAACACGTATAGCCCGTGCTTGATCCTTTGCTGATACCACCCTTCTCCTTATCATATTCAGCTGTGACATATCCTTGTATGTCAACATGCATTTACTGTGAACAACTTTATTTGCCCATCTTAGGTTAGAGATATTTATCTCATGCCCTAACTGCTTGGTAATTGCACTGTCTTGCATAAATTATATATCATGTGAACATGTCTTATACTTTCCATAGTACCATAAATTTCTTAAATGCAGAAGTTCTTTATCACACACACACACACACACACACACACACACACACATATATATATATATATACATATTTATCTACACCAGTGGACCTTGACATTTGCAGATTAAATACTAGTCTAGATTTTAAGTAGCAATAATCAATGTCCAGATAAACCTAAATAACTGCTTTACTCCCTGAGATTTAAATATATATGTTCAAAATAAAACATTATCCTACCTTCTTTAGTAGGTTTATTTTAGAAAGTCTCCATACCTTTTAAATAACACTGGGATCTAAGCCAGTTAGGCCAATTAGCTCATATCTGCTTACAGATTCAGACTGGGTACACATCTCTTGTATGACTCTAGTTGATGTAATTCAATATACTTTTATGACCTAAAAAGAGAGTGATGGTAATTTAAAAAATGACTAGTCCTGTGAATCCAGGCATTTGAATCATTCAGTTAATTTCACTATTTGTATTAAATACAAAAGAACACATTCCTCCAGATAGCTTATAATAGATGAGCTCTGTATACTACTGCTAAATTTCTTACAATATAGAGTTGTTGACAAACATCAAGCATTTGGCTGGTTTTATATAAATCTTTGAAAGAGTTTGAGAAAAATTCAAAAGCAACATGCAATTCTTTTATTAAAAACATCTATTACTGCCCCAAATTTATTCCTGTAACTATAGTCATGGTATCCTTGTGTTCTAGAATTTTTTTTGCTAAAATATAGTACTATATTTGATGAAGACTCCTTCCTGCCGTCTATAATGGAGTTTTCTGGTGCCTCAAAACCTCTTTTATTCTACATACACAAACATAGCTCAAAGATTTAATTTAGCTTAATTAAATTTAATATATAAAATATATATATATATGTTTTAGGGCTAGCTTTATATATATCTCTAGCTTTATGATATATATATATATATCATAACTTTGTCCTTTGCTCTGAATTGGTGGTTCTAACTTTTATAGTAGTAACTTTAGCATGACATTGAAAATCTATAATTTTTATCACAAATTTCTAGTGTTTCTTTATCAAATGCTATTCCCATGGCTTCAAGAATGTTTCAGTTAAAGTTTTAAAGTCTAAATGGAGTCTAAGTTTCTGTCTAAATTAAGATCTACAGATCCTTTGAAGCTATATGCACTTATTTGAACATCCCTCTAAGCAGTCACTTCATATAAGTATAGTTCTTTGTGATTTGACATATACACATGGAACTGTTTAGAGCTGTGGCATTGTCAGGTCAAGAGTGTCCCCAGTTCTATAAATGTAAGTGACAGTGTAGGTATTGGAAAGTATAGTACTCATTTAATCTTCTATCAAAGCAAATACATATGCTTTAAAAGTCCAGGGTTCTGTAACATACAGAAATGTAGCCAAGATCACACTGTAACCACGCCAATATTTACTAAGTGCAAATATTGATACACAAGATTGTGGAACGTTTCTCTATTCACAAAAATATTTTAAACTCTATGTTTATTTTCATGACTAACAACTTGTCAAATATAACATCTTGCTTTTAAGGCAGAAGGTGAAAGAAGTCAAAGTGTTAGTCACTCAGTCATGTCTGACTCTTTGTGACCCCCTGGTTCATAGGCTGCCAGACTCCTCTGTCCATGGAATTCTCCAGGCAGGAATACTGGAGTGGATTGGCATTCTCGTCTCCAGGGGATCTTCCTGACTCAGAGATCAAACCCAGGCTCCCTGCACTGCTGGCGGATTCTTCACTGTCAGCCAATATGACTCTCCAAACATCACAGCATCTTACTGACCTGCCCAAAGAGTGCCCAAGTAGCATTTATTTTCTTTTCATAAAATCTCTCTGTACACATCACTGTATCCATGCTTTGGTGTCCAGCTCTTGTGTGTGTCTGTGTGGGGGTGAGGTGGGGTCATTATAGGTATGATTGATTGAATCACTCGCCACATGACTGAATTGATTCTCCAGGGCCTTCTCCTCCCTAGGGGTCAGGCTAATGATATGTGGCTCAAAGCCTCAGCCCTCCAATCACACAGTTTGTTCTCTATGGCCTGAATTGCCACCTTTCTGAGTCACCTTGCCAGCATAAACTATGCTGGAGCCTACTGTAAGTTACCTGATTGGCATAATTATCAGGGCCCAACACGGAAACAAAGACATTCCTATCACTCAGGAAATTCCAAGGATTGAAAGTCTGCCCCCCAGGAACCAGGGAAGAAGACCAGTCAAAATTTTATCATACACCCCCTTAGCTCAAATCACCAATGTCTCTTCCCTGGACTATGCAATGGCCCCCCAAATGGTATTCCTCTATTCTTCCACTTTCTTTCAGCCCATTCTCCAAACATTAGTTACAGTATCCTCTCCAATGGCTCGTTAGTTCACTCATTATAGAAGTTACGTTTTACATGGTAAAGGAGTCTGACACGATTGGCCCCTGGTCACATATCTAAACTCATCTCTCAGTCTCCTCCTTCACTCTTTTCCAGCCATGAAAAGTTTGTAACTACTCAAATTTTCAATACAGTCTTAGAAAAAAATTCTGCACTTATTCCCATGGCTCTCTTCCTTTATTTTACCTTCACATGTGTCTTACGTGTGGTATAGTTACACTCATTTGCATGTTGCTCAGAAAAACTCCACTGGGTACTGCAGAGTCTGAACACAATACTACAGTGCTCCAACTGTGATTAAAAAGTATCAGCAATTCAACAAATTTAAAATTTTAGATTCAACATGTTTTAATAAAGGGGCTTAAAAAAATTTGACTTTCCAGTTAATACATCTATTATTTTCTTTAACTCACAATACTGAATGTACCACGCTAACAAAAATTAATCTAAAAATTACACCAATAAATGATTGTTTAAATGGCTAAAGACTCCTTTATTAACCAAATAATGAATTATTGAGGATAGTTGGCAATTCTTCTTTGTGATGAAAATATTTCACACTTCTCATTTCAGTTTCTGGGTTGGATTAACATACTAGTATCATGAGAAGGTCAAGCAAAACTCGTAAAGCAGGGGTTGGCACACTTCCTCCTCTAAAGGTACAGAGAGAAAAAATTTTCAGTGTCGTGTGCCATAATGTTTCTGTCATGACTATTCAACTCTGACATTGTACTGCAAATGTAGCCACACACATGTTAAAAACCTGGTGTGATTGTGAGCCAATCTAACTTTGCTTACCAAAGCAGGCAATGGGTGAGATGTGCCCTATGAGTCACAGGAGAAATAAAAAAGGATATTACGGTAACTCCTTATTTGTGTCAGACAGAATTTTCTCACTACAAGGCTAAAAAAAACTATGAAAATAAATTGGATTCTGAAGGTCATCTGAGACGTCCATCAAATAGTCTCACTGTCCTCACTGATAATAAATAAAAGTTATACATTTAGATATAAAAAATAAATTTCTTTTTGAATTTCCACTTACAGGAGGATGGAGTAGATTCTTTTTCTCTTATCTCCCAGTAATTACAACTAAAAATCATGGACATTATATATAAAACAAAAATAGCAATTCTCAAAGGTAGAGAGAAGAGGTAGATCAGCTAGGTATCTTGGGACCAGAGAAAAGAAGGCATGATATTAAAAGCATCGGTTTTCTTTCAGCCCCATATATCCCAGACTGCATGCTGGAAAAGTGGTAACCTGGAAATACCAACAGGGGCAGACAAAAATAACTCCAACAAAAGCTTGTGCTCTCCAGCCCAAAGATCAGGAAATGGGCAGCTTAGCCACAGAGAAATATTTTAAACAATAAATAACTACTCCAGCCAGACATCAGAGAAAAAAAACTATGGTTCCAACTTGGCCTCTGACCCCAGCAAAGACTGAAGAAAGTTGTCTCTAGACTGTAACAAATTTCAGCAACCCACTTCTGGAATGGTGCCAGAGAAGACCAAGTTGGAAACTAAGACTTCATCTCCACTGAGCAATAAAGAACTGCTTTCCCACAGTATCCATGGAGACCATGGGGAGGAGGGCCTCCCACCACTACCTGCCTTGGCTAGGCATCCCTTCTCCTCCCTACCAAGGTGAATGGCAGGTGAGGATTGGTGAAGAATTAGGACTTTCCCCAAAACCCAGTGATACTGAAGTCACTCCTTCTCCCCTGATATCACTGGAGGCCAGGATGTCCACTCACACTCTGCAGACAGGAAGCATTCCTAGGCAGGGTCGTGTCAGCAGAGACCTAGAGGGGAACTGGAGTTTCATCCCTACCCAGCAGGAAAAGACACTCCCCAGTCTCCCTGGAAGCTGAGTAGGAAATTGGACATCTATTTGGCAGTTATAGGAGGGCATCTCTTTCTTCCCCTGCTCCAGTAGTGCCAGAGAAAACCAACTTCTTGGCAGAGATTTGTGTGAAATCCAGAGTCTCATAAACTTAATACCTTATATGTACAGCTTTTAAGTTTTTTTAACATCACATCTCATATTGATAAATAGGAAAAACCACAATTTGAATTTAAAAAGAAAATAAATATAAACCCTGAAATGACACATTAGAAATATGTAAGATTTTAAATAAGGAATTTTAAAATGCTTCAACCAGTATTATAAAAATGTTGGAAACAAATGAACAAATGGACAGTTTCAGAAAAGAAAGTCTCAGCAAAGAAATAAAAGGAAAAAAGAATCAAATAGAAATTTTATGGCATGCAGTAACTGCCATAAAGAAAACTCAACAGCAGAAGAGAGAGGATTGAGGAAAGAATCAATGATGTCTAAGATGGAATGATATATATTAGCTGTTGGAAGAACAGAAAGAAAATAGATCCCGTATGATCCAGCAATCCCAATCCTGGGCATATATCCAGAGAAAACCATAAATCGAAAGGATACTTGCACCCAATATTCATTGTAGCACTACTTACAATAGCCAGAACATGGAACCAACCAAAATGTCCATCAGCAGAGGAATGGATAAAGAAGACGTGGTACATAATACACGGTACAAATGAACCTACTTGCAAAACAGAAGTGGAGTCACAGAGGTAGAAACCAAACTTGTGGTTACCAGCGGAAAAAGGTGGGGGGAGCAGGAAGGATAAATTGTGAGACTGAGTCTGACATGTACATATTGCTATATATTGAATAGATATAAGAACCCAGTGAATAGCCCAGGGAACCTTATTCAATGCTATGTAATGACCTTCATGGGAATAGAATCTAAAAAGAGTGGATGTATGTGTATGTATAACTGACTCACTCTATTGGACAGCAGAAACACAACACTGTAAATCAACTGTACTTCAATTTGTTGTTCAATTGCTGAAGTTGTGTTCAACTGTTTCGTGATCCCATGAACTAGCCCACAGGCTCCTCTGTCCAAGGGATTTCCCAGGCAAGAATTCTGGAGTGGGTTGCCATTTCTTTCTCCAGTGGATCGTCCCAACTCAGGGACTGAACCTGTGTCTCCTGTATTAGCAGGCAGATTCTTTACTACTGATCCACTAGGGACGTAAAATTTTTTAAAACTGCACCGCCCCCCTCCCCACCCCGCACCCCGCCCTGCCGCCCCCATCAACATCACCTTGGGAACTTGTGGGATAACAACAAAAGATCTAACATTTCTATCATTCCAGGAGTCTTGGAAGGAAAGTAGAAGAGAGGGCAGGGCTGAAAAAGTACTAAGACATAATGACTGAAAAACAGGATCTAGAATAACAAGGAACTTTCAAAACTCCATGCTGCTGCTGCTGCTAAGTCGCTTCAGTCGTGTCCAACTCTGTGCGACCCCATAGACAGCAGCCCACCAGGCTCCCCATCCCTGGAATTCTGCAGGCAAGAACACTGGAATGGGTTGCCATTTCCTTCTCCAAGGCATGAAAGTGAAAAGTGAAAGTGAAGTCGCTCAGTTGTGTCCGACTCTTAGCGACCCCGTGGACTGCAGCCCACCAGGCTCCATAGCAGAAAATTAAACTCAAAAAGAAAATGAACAAAAGACATGAGAGCTAAGTTAAGGTAAGTCTCAAATAGTTTAATTTCCTCCCAATCCAGCTGGAAGTCTGAAAGTCCATAAAACAAAAAGAGGAACTGCTTCACTCATTTTGGATAACGTGGAGTTTTTGAGCTCATAGAAACTGTACTCATTCAAATATACCCCCACAGGGTAGATACATGACTTAAAGAGCTCTCTTTCTGCATATCAATTACTTTTGGTGACAGCACCTTTAAAGTGGGCTGGTTTCCCCTGTGTTTCCTTTTAGAGGATTGCATTTATTGACTGTAAAAGGCTGATGACAATACCAAAAAGAACAGTGGTTCCTACCATCACATTTTGCTGTGACTTAATGGAAAAAAAATTATGCAGAAATCTTTATTTTATACAAGAATACCCAAGACTATACGACACAGCTCTGGTTTTATATCATACATCTATCATATCAGTGTGAATGCAGAGCACTGCTAGAGACTACATGCAGGGTAATTCTTGTGGCGAGCAGCTATTTGTCATATATTATTTAACACTGATTTCTTTGCTTAAATTCAGTCATGTATTTACTTCTACTGACAACTCAGTGTATAGCAGCCTTGATAAACTCTGTGGGAGGTAAATATTTGATTTTCACAAACATAGTCACAAACATAGCAGGCTAAATAATTCCATAAAGATTCTCTGACAGTATTCTTAAAGTTACTACATATAATTATTTAGAATTCAGCTCTAAACAATAATTTAGTTAACAAATACACCGATAGTTTTCTCTTATTTATAATAAATGGTCTAAGTTAGAAGAAATATTTATTATATATATGACCAAAATATATGTTTTTTTTAAGAGACAATCACTGTCTCATATGCAACTACATACTTATTCCCCTTTGGGTTACTGAGAGTTCTTTCAGTACTCAATACTCAATATATTTATCAAATGAATGAATTTGTATCAGTAATATTCACTTTCCTTAAAATATTTACCCTACATTTAGTTACCACTTTTAAAGACTGTATTCTGCAAATTTACCACTGGAATGAAAAGTAACTCACTTCTTACTATGCTTTGAGCCTTGATTTAAAAAAAAAAAGGGAAGAGAAAAGCAGTTCTAGGCAGCCTAAAACTGGTCTGACATTGACAGCTGGGACTTACTGTTGTCAGAAACTGGCCTGGTGTTTAAAGCTGGACCACTCTGTCCTGCTGAATATTAGACATTCTTATAGAACATCAACATCAGACAAGACCACACTGAAACAAAACAAGGTCACTTCATAATTTTATTTAAACAGATCCAACAAGGTCTCTATGTCACCTACAAACTAGTGAACACCTCCCTTTTCCAAGAAATATGAGTAACATCTTTTTAACTAATTACTGTTTTATTATTCTAATTGGCTCTTACTATAGATTTTTTATTGAGATATTCCATTTTTAAATTGTCCCCACTTTCCTTTTTCTAAAATCATCTCTAAGTCAGATGTGTCCTGGATTGTCAGAGGACTTGAAGGTGTTCGATAACACCTCTCTTTTACCTTTTGAAAAACTGTAAACCTACCAAATAGTTGAAAGAACAGAACAAAAACAACCATAAGCCCTCCATCTAGATTCAGCTGTTGTTAACATTTTGCTATATTTGGTTACCTGTGTGTTTATGGTTGTGCATATGCATATATATTTTTAATGTATACATTCATATATATATATATATATATACTTAAGCTGCAGATTTATTCCTAGTTAACTATGTTTCTCCTAAATATAAAAAGAATTTCCTAAGTAACACAGTACCATTGAGTTAGGCAAAATCATGCTTCCCTCCTACTCCACCATTCCAAAGTTCTACTCTTAGAATTTATAAATTACCTAACAGTGAAAAAGACACTTTGCAGATGTGATTAAATTAAAGACCTTGGGATGGGGAGTTATTCTGGTTAATCTGAGCGGGCTCAGTCTAATTACATGGATCCTTAAAGGTACAAAGCCTTTCCTGTTGTGGTCCGAGGCAGGTGCGATTACAAAAAGAACAGTTAGAGCGATGCAATATTTGCTAACTTAGAAGATGGAAGAAGACAGCTCCCCAGCCATTGAATGCTCGTGACCTCTAAAGGCTCAAAGAGCCTCCAGAAAGGAACGTAGTTCTGTCAACACTTCAATTTTAGCTCAGCTAGACCCATGTGGGACTTCTAACCTACAACTCTTTAAGATAAAGAATATGTATTATTTTTAACCAAGTTTTGGGCAATCTGGTACAGTAGCAATTTTAAAAATTCCACCATTTTCACCTGTAAAAAATTAACAATAATTCCCTGTAATCAATACATAGTTCACATGAAAATTTTCTCTAATTGTCTCCAAAATGTCTATCAAATCTCCCCCCCATGCAGATCCAGGATCCCATGAAAGTTTACATGTTAACAATATTGTTCTGTCTCTCTAGTCTCTGTTATCTAGAACGATAGCCTTGTCTTTGTTTCTCATAACACTGACTGCTTTACTGAAGATTCCAGGTCAATTGGCCTGCAGAAGGTCCCTCATTCTGGATTTGTCTGGATCCTTTTCACATGACTGGATTCCAGTTAGATAACTTTTGGCAAGGATTCTTCACAGAAAATGACATGTACCTTCTATTGCTTCAAGTCCTTGCAAGGATTAAGTCATTTAATCTTCATAACTGTCCCATGAGATAAGGACCACTATTTTCCCTATTTTAAAGAAAAGGAAACTGAAGCACAGAATTAGTAAAGGCAACTTCTCAAGGCCACAAAGAATTCATAGAAGTCTTAGGATTCAAACGCAGGATTTTTGAACCTAGAGCTCTTATTTTTAGCCATTACTCTCCTAGAACCCATATACTCTTAAGACAGCTAGGGTGATACAATAGTTCCTCCAGAAGCTGCAGAAGGCAAGGAATATTCTACCAAGAGCTAGTACAAAGGAATTCAACTCTGTCCATACCTTGGGCTTTAGTCAATGATACCCATTAGACTTCTAAACTATAGAACTGTCAATGGTAAATTTCTATTGTTTATAAGACAGGAAATGTGTGGCAGTTTGTTATAGCAGATAAAAAGTTCATACAGAGATTAAAGGAGATGTGTAAAGGCAATGATCATAGTGCTTACCTGAAGTACAGGCCTATTCCCTAAATATTATATATTTTTATTATTATTACTTTTATTATTTATCATTAATGATGTCATTCTGAATGTCTGAGAAAACTTAAAAGAGCAGTTGTAGCCTAAATTGGTCTTGAAATAGTGATAAGCTATAAATATTAGGAATTTCTAGGTAGAAGGAAAAATGTTGGTAAAAATATGACAAAGGAATAACAGGGGGTTTACTAAGTGCTAGGTTTTGTTGGTCCTTCAATAACAAACTTCATCCTGTTAGAAACTTTTACAGTTGTTGTTATATTAGAAAATTTGTTTTTAAGAGTTTAATCTGCTATGTAATTAATTGACAGAGGAAGTTTAAGAAAAAGATACTAATGCTAGTACTGAGATTACAGCATGAACTAAGGGAGCAAGTAGAATGAGGAAGAATAGGATGAAGAATACAAGTTCCTGAAGGCCAGCATTGTGCCTTCCTTTCTTGGGCATATCTAAGAGAGGATGCAGCCTCTGATCACTGAATATATACTAGTTGAACAAGTGGAAAAAAGGTAGGAGAAAAGCTTACAGAGAATGGCACATCTCCAACTTAATTGTAAATCTTCCAACTTCTGGGTTAACATCTAACATCGTTCTTTAAGTCTCAGGGTCTAGATCAGTGTTTCCACCAAAGCTCAAAAGAAGATGTATTTTTGAAGAGGTGATAATCAGATCTTTAAGCGTGGGCAAACAAAATATTAGCATATAGTATCAGTTCAACTCAGTTGCTCAGTCATGTCCAACTCTTTGCAACCCCATGGACTGCAGCATGCCAGGCTTCTGTGTCCATCACCAACCCCTGGAGCTTACTCAAACTCATGTTCGTTAGTTGATGATGCCATCCAACCATCTCATCCTCTGTCATCTCCTTTTCCTCCCACCTTCAATCTTTCCCAGCATCAGGGTCTTTTCCAATGAGTCAGTTCTTCACATCAGGTGGCCAAAGTATTGGAGTTTCAGCTTCAGCATCAGTCCTTCCAATGAATATTCAGGACTCATTTCCTTTAGGATGGACTGGTTGGATCTCCTTGCAGTCCAAGGGACTCTCAAGAGTCTTCTCCAACACCACAATTCAAAAGCATCAGTTCTTCAGCGCTCAGCTTTCTTTATAGGCCAAATCTCACACCCATACATGTGAGAAACCATAGCTTTGACTAGATGGACTTTTGTTGGCAAAGTAATGTCTCTGCTTTTTAATATGCTGTCTAGATTGGTCATAGCTTTTCTTCCAAGGAGCAAGGGTCTTTTAATTTCATGGCTTCAGTCACTATCTGCAGTAAATTTGGAGCCCAAGAAAATAAAGTCTCTCTCTGTTCGGTTGTTTTCCCATATAGCATACACTGTATACTATATGTATACTATATACAATGTATAGTATACATTGTTTCCCCAAATAGCATACAGTATACACGATCCACTGATTTCTATGGCTTCCCAGAACCTGAATTTTGAGCTTATCACTTCTTGACCAGTGTATCTATGCTGTACCACAGTTGTCTAATTAGAAATATTAAGCAACTAGTATTTATTAACATTTTTTTAACCAGAAAATACATCTATCTCCAACATTACTGTGCTTATTAACCAAATGTTTCTTATGATGTACATCTCAGAAGGCAGACACTGAAGATATAAAAGTATTTGAAATAATTCAGAAAAAAATTACAATTTCTATATCAGCAAGGATTAATATCCTTTTGTTTGTTCCTAACAAAAGAATCATGAGCTGTTTCCACCCATTAAATCATTTGATTTTATACTCAGTCCTGTAAAAGTTTCTAAATGTCATGCAGCTTTAATATGGTATTTGTTTGTGTGCATGTGCATATATTGGGAAAGGTGTATTTGCTAATAAATTTAAGACAGCATGGCTGCATTTTATATGGCATATAACCTGAGAACTGTGAAACATTGTCATGGTTACCTGCAAAGCAGCTGGATGTATGTGGGTGAAAGACAAGATTCAAACAGCGTAAGAATAGGCTCTTTAACAGAGACCGAAAATCATGGACAAAGAGAGGAAAATGGAGAAAGGTAGCAGCAAGTGTGAGCAGACCAGGATTCAGCTGGTTTAAAACAGGCACTGATTAAATAATTCTTTTCTATAGTTATGATCTGATAATTTTGTATATATATGTGTGATTGCTCAGTCACTCAGTCGTGTCCAACTCTTTGCAACCCCCTGGACTGTAGCCAGTCAGGCTTCTCTGTCTTTAGGATTTTCCCAGGCAAGAATACTTAAGCGGGTTACCAAGTCCTTCTCCAGGGGTCTTTCCAACCCAGGGATTAAACCCATGTCTCCTGCATTGGTAGGCGAATTCCTTACCTGGAAAGCCTGATCTGATAATTATTTGCTTCAAATCACCTTATCTCAGAAATTGCTTTCTTCACAGAACTGAAGAACATGAGAGGAAATTTAAAAGATACTATAGTTAGAAAATATTTTTAAAGAAAATGATGAATGTTTTCATTAGGGCAAGATGAATGTTTTCATTATGGTCCTCTTACTTCAGGTATTTTGAGATTATTAATAATCCATCTTACAAACAATACCTTCACCAAGAATATTGTCAATTTTTGCAATTAAAGCACTTGGCAATGATAACTTGTTCTTTGTGAATCTTCTCCTGAAAAATAAAATTTCTTTCAATACAGTTGAAATTTGTTGACCTTTGAATAATGCACAGATTAATATGCCTACAATTTATACTTGGTCCTGGTATCCACATTTCCTCGGCATCTACAGAGTCAACCAACTTTGAAAGGTGTGGCACTGCAGTATTTACTATTGAAATATATTCATGTATAAGTGCACTCTTGCAGTTCAAACCCGTATTGTAAGGGTCAACTTGTAGTTATTAAACGTTATTTGCTTAGATTCCTCAAAATCTACTCTGATATGTCTCTTGTAAAAATTTGTTTCATTTTGTTCCTTACTTTTTGATGTTTTCAAATTGCGGTGCTCGAAAAGGCCCTTGAGAGTCCCTTGGACAGCAAGGAGATCAAACCAGTCACTCCTAAAGGAAATCAACCCTGAATATTCACTGGAAGGACAGAGGATGAAGCTAAAGCTCCAATATTTTGGCCACCCAATGCAAAGAGCTGACCTACTGGAAAAGCCCCTGATGCTGGGAAAGATTGAGGGCAAGAGGAGAAGGGAGTGACAGAGGATAAGATGGTTGGATGGCATCACTGACTAAATGGACATGAGTTTCAGCAAACTCTGGGAGATGGTGGAGGAGAGGGAAGGCTGGTGTGCAGCGTGCAGTTCATGGGGTGGCAAAGAGCTAGACATGACTTAGTGAGTGAACAGTAACAACAACTTCTCAGCAGCTTGGTCAAAGAAAAATATTCTCTTATTATTTTTACAGTCCTCTAGGTATTTACAGGAAAGAGAAAATGATTATAAAGACCTAGTTTTAAAATCTAGATAACCCAATATTAAATTCAACAAATATCTAGCTAGCCCTTAGCAAGCACTAATCTGAGTAGTGGAACAACACAACTAATAAAATATGATCTCTGACATCTGGAATCTCACAATATTGAGAAAAATGTCACACGCACAAAAAACACAAGCAGACAAATAAAATAAGGCCCGAGCTAGGCTGAGGAACAAAGGCACTGGAGGCTAGAATAAAAAGAGCAATTAAAAACAGACTAAATTCGTCAACAAAGAGTATTCAAAACATAACTAAGACACAAGATTTCTTTATTAGTCCTATAACAAATGTGAGAATTGGCATTTAAAATAATTTTCTAAATATCATCCTTTAGTAATAACAGACAGCTAGAAACATCATGTAATCCAAAGAAAGAAGCAAGTCTTTTACGAAAGATGTCGATCCCTTCAATCCTGTTGTTCTACCTGAACTTTCCTAGTTCTGCAAATAATCTTAATTTATATAATTTTAATGACTGGAGATTATTTTGTTTCTCTTCCCATAGATTTACAATTTAAAAATATATATACATAATACAAACATAGGTTAAATTACTCAATACAATGAAAACAAGTTTTCTGTCAAATACACAACTTCATGACATAGGATCAGATTTATGAAGCTGTTATTTTCATGAAGTTTAATTAAGTCTTTCCTTCTAATAAATATTTTAGTATCATCATCTCTGTGGTTTAAATTGAGGCTAAAGTGTTTAAGGATAAAACTGTTAAGAAAGGAGCCATGGTTTTCTTATTCCCAGAAGAAAACCCTCAAGCTGAAGAAGCACAATTTTTCCCCAATTAAAACAGAGCCAATTATGTTTTGTGATGTATCCATGCCTCCTTCCAATTCTTCTATATGCCCATGGAGTAAAAGTTTCCACTTATCTGTGTCAGAATTTACTAATGTGAATTCCATATAGTGCTTCATCAATCAACAGCACTTTAGCTCCAAGGGTAAAATGAGAACGAAAATGTGTTTCACTGGTTTTTCAAATAATATCACTTTTATGACATGTTAAAGAGCAGGCACTAACTCATATTAAGTTAGGGAGCTCAAAGTAAGAACCAATAAAAGTAAACAGCCTCAAACGATGATATAATTTAGCTCATAAAAATATTACAACTGCCTTTCTCTGTCCATTTCCCTAGAATTAAAAAATAAATCTTTTAAGAATACGAATCTAAAATCTCAGTCTACTGACCCCAAATCTGTAAAAGTGTTGTGAACATGCTGTGAACAAAAGCAAACCTATCACTGCACAGGAGGTGCTCTCTAATTTTCATAACTGGAAAACGATTCAGAGAGCAGTATGAACATTTGCAAAGGAGAGAATCTTTTCTTATAAGCTGTTGGTGTGGCATCTCTTTAAAGTGAATTGAGCTGTCATTCTTTTATTCTATAAATAAAACCTTACTGTTTTAAAGCCAGCTGGTTTACCCCCTCAGAATACAATTTATAATGGAAAAAGGATTTTTTTCCTTGAAGAATGAGATTTTCTTATTTAATAACACTATCTTCTAATTCTTGCTTTGTCTTTCCAGAATATGCAATAAGAAAGAATTCTATGATAACCAGAAGAATTTTTTTCAACTAATAAATATTTTACAGTACACTTGG
Source organism: Budorcas taxicolor (assembly GCF_023091745.1). NCBI lineage: Eukaryota > Metazoa > Chordata > Mammalia > Artiodactyla > Bovidae > Budorcas > Budorcas taxicolor. Next base: position 40,056,047 of record NC_068913.1, on the reverse strand, counting down.
TATTAAAATTTTAGAGGTGAAAGAAATTTAGAACTCTCTTGATCTAGATGCTCAATTTTACAGGTGTTAAGTTTGAGGTCCATAGAAGTTCACTGGCCAAGATCTCCTGTGAGAGTCAGAAATGACACCAGGACTGAGACCTTCTGTTAAATTTTTATTTCTTTTTAGAGATGGAAAACCTTGAATCAAATATTTGATTACTTTTCAAAAATAACGGAGCAACAATATCATAATGATTCTGGGTCAACAGGATAGACTAAAAACTTATGCTTAACTCCTCTCTCTCCCCGTATAACAGAACAATGATAATAATAGAATTCTTTAAAGTGTATTCTACTCTATGAAAGTAGAGCAGACAAGAGGTTTAATCAAATATCTAGAACAGTAAGTGGATTAAAGCATGCCAACAGACAGAGAAATCCACTGTACAATTCTGACAGAGGAAGTGAAGAGGAGGGAGTCCAGATTTGAACATGGAAATGTCATGAATTACTGAGCTCTAGGCATTTGGCACTCCTTTCCCAAACTTCCTGCTGTTAGCTAGTACCCAATACAACTTCTAACAGAGTAGAGTGCTCTAAATAACTTAATAGACTTCTACTGGGAAGTAAAACAAGTATGATTATTGGCATCCCAGCACAAATTTCTTCTAATCCTGGAATTCAAGGCACACATAGCATAAATGCCAGGTCCCTGACACTATCTTTAAAAGAATCAATCAATATAATATATGAATATATAAAATGTGCCCCTTCCTCTTTCTTATAGCTAGGAATTGATACCAAGATATTATCCACAATATCATTATGAACTGATAATCAAGGTGTTTGAAAGTAAAAGATCAAAATGAAAAATAAAGACTAACTTGAAGGAAACTAATTTACACAACTGAAGATAACACTTTAAAAAATCGTTTCTTGTCTTTAAAGACATTCACTAAGATATTGCATCCATGAAAAACAATCAATGTTACGGAAAAGTAGCAAATAAAAAACCTTCTGGAAATAAAATGTACAATTGATGAACATAAATCATATATTAAATTTGGAAAATAGAGTAGATAAGTTCTCCCTGATTATAGATCAAAAGAATATAGAGCAAAAAAAAAAATAAAAGATGGAAAGTCTAAGACATAAATGATTAATCTAAATGTCTCAATATCTGATGAAATTTAATTCAGATTGAGTTTAAGTTAGAGAAAACAGAACTGTTGGGAACAGAGGGAATAATGAAAGAAAAAACATATACCAGGGACAAAAAAAAATGTTCAGATCAAATACTCCCTCAGAGGGTTGATGCAGATGAATGAAAAAAGATCTAAGAATAAAGGTAAGATCTCTGATGCCTGTGGGTGTGTGTGTGTGAGAGAGAGAGAGAGAGCAAGAGAGAATGCATTAGCATAAGAATAAGAGAGATCAATTAAAGGATATACTTTGGCAAAATAATGGATTCACTATACTGGTTCCAAATTGGGAAAGGAGTATGTCAAGGCTGTATATTGTCACCCTGCTTATTTAACTTATATGCAGAGTACATCATATGAAATGCTGGGCTGGAAGAGGCGCAAGCTGGAATCAAGATTGCCAGGAGAAATACCAATAACCTCCCATACACAGATGACACCACCCTTATGGCAGAAACCAAACAAAAACTACAGAGCCTCATGATGAAAATGAAAGAGGAGAGTGAAAAAGTTGGCTTAAAACTCAACATTCAGAAAACTTAGATCATGGCATCTGGTCCCATCACTTCATGGCAAATAGATAGGGGAACAATGGAAGCAGTGAGAGAGACTTTATTTTGGGGGGCTCCAAAATAACTGCAGATGGTGACTGCAGCCATGAAATTAAAAGACACTTGTTCCTTGGAAGAAAAGTTATGACCAACCTAGACAGCTATTTAAAAGCAGAGACATTACTCTGTGGACAAAGATCCGTTTAGCTAAAGCTATTGTTTTTCCAGTAGTCACATAATGGATGTGAGAGTTGGATCATTAAGAAGGCTGAGCACTGAAAATTGATGCTTTTGAACTGTGGTTTTGGAGAAGACTCTTGAGAGTCCCTTGGACTGCAAGGAGATCCAACCAGTCAGTCCTAAAGGAATTCAGTCCTAAATATTCATTAGGATTGATGCTGAAGCTGAAGTTCCAATACTTTGGCCACCTAATGCAAAGAACTGACTCGTTAGAAAAGACCCTGATGCTGGGAAAGATTGAAGGTAGAAGGAGAAGGGGACAACAGAGGATGAGGTGGTTGGAGGGCATCACCAACTCAATGGACGTGAGTTTGAGCAAGCTCTGGGAGATGGTGAAGGACAGGAAAGCCTAGTGTGCTGGAGTTTGTTGGATTGAAAAGAGTCCAACACGACTGAGCGACTGAATAAGAACAAGAATGGTTAAGAAACTGGCTCTAAAAAACTGGCTCTAGAAGTTAAGGCAGGTCCTAAGGTGACAGTTATACAGCAGGTCTAAAAGATATAAAAAATTAATAAACAGAAATCTTAAATTAAAAGAATAAGGGGACTAGAACTGTGAGTTCTCATGCCCGGCTACAATAGCAGAGCCCAGTAGGAAGAAGAAAAACTCCTTCCCTGGCAACGACTCAGCCAATGAAAAGTCATGGACTCTTTGTTTATGGGGTCTTCTCAACTTCCTTTTCCATCTATAAAACAGTCCTCCATTTTTCCGGTAACTTGCACATTCACCACAGTGGTAGTTTAATCCTTAAGTTTTGTCTGACTCTTATGACCCCATGGGTGTAGCCCACCAGGCTCTTTTGTCCATGAGATTTCCCAGGCAAGAATACTGGAGCAAGTTATCTTTTCCTTTCTCAGGGGATCTTCCTAACCCAAGGATTGAAACCATGTCTCATGCTTGGCAGGAGGATTCTTTATCACTGAGCCATCTGAAAAGCCCATAAATATAGGTCTATAAATGTACATCTTACATACCCATTCTTGTTAAAGTGTCTATGAAGCACTTATAAAAACTGACTATAAATGGTTTTCATAGTTTGAAATCTCCAGAAGCAGAAGATGAGACAGGAATTTGGATGCCTGTCATTTATTGCAGAGAAGGCAGTGGCAACCTACTCTAGTACCCTTGCCTCGAAAATCCCATGGACGCAGGAGCCTGGTGGGCTGCAGTCCATGGGGTCGCGAAGAGTCAGACACGACTGAGCGACTTCACTTTCACTTTCATGCATTGGAGAAGGAAATGGGAACCCACTCCAGTGTTTTGCCTGGAAAATCCCAGGGACGGCAGAGGCTGGTGGGTTGCCGTCTATGGGGTCGCACAGACTCGAACATGACTGAAGCGCCTTAGCAGCAGAGGCAGTGCTTCTCAGAAGCAAGCTCTGCCTGGTTACCCCTTCTTGCACTGCACCCTGATGATTCTCTCCAGGCAGTAAACTAGAGCTTTTGCAGAGCTCATCTTATTTGTTTTCCTTGTTGCTAATCCTCCATGGCATTTCTACATGCTCTGTGACAGTTTTTGTCCGGGACTATATTTTCAAAGATGTTTGTATAACAAACATAGTTTTCCCTCTGGGGCAGAGGAGAGATATCTGACCAAGATAATAAATACAATGTCTTCCTCTAGGGCATGGGTTGGCCAGGTTTGCTTGGAGTTTCCTGATATGATTGGGAGTCTCCTAAGTTCAAGATACTTCTCCCTAGTGTAATGCACCACCAGTGGGTATACAGGTAACACTTGTAGGAACTGAATTCTGGAAAATCAGTTCTAACTTGTTACTGTGGCTTTAAGAATCACACTGTCCAGATCCATTTTGGCTCACTGTCTTCCTTTCTGTGGCAAATCAACCTAGCAGCTGCCACCATGCCCCTGCTTTAGGAACTGCTGGACTACGTGACATCGCCTCTCTCTAGTGTCACCTTCCTGTGCTATCTGATGTCAAAAGTCTCAAGATCATTGTTTAATATATTTTACATTGATTTTCAATTGTTTCAGATGTGAGAGTAAATCCAGTTCCTATTACTTCACGGTGAAAGTGAAGTCGCTCAGTCGTGTCTGACTCTTTGCGACCCCATGGACTAGCTTATCAGGCTCCTCCATCCATGGGATTTTCCAGGCAAGAGTGCTAGAGTGGATTGCCATTTCCTTCTCCAGGGGATCTTCCCGACCCAGGAATCGGACCCAGGAATCAAACCCAGCTCTCCCACATTGCAGGCAGACGCTTTACCGTCTGAGCCACCAGGGAAGCCAAAAGTCAAAAGCAAAAGCCTAAGATAAAATTTTCAAATAAAACTAATAATAATTAAAAGAGATACTTGGCAAACCTATTGAAGGTAAGTTAGAGAAAACACAAATTCAAAGAACTAGAAATGAGAAATTTTTGTAACGTTTTCAAAGAAGACTAAGCATTATAGAATAATACTCATGGTGGATACTGTTTCTTGGCTGACCTAAGATATATTCTCAAACTTTTGCTCTTAGGCCCTAGGGCAGTCTCTGTGACAATAAGTGGTAAGTGGAAGTTGGCTTGGCTAGTGCTCCCAGGAGAAAATAAAATTTTTTTTCTGGCAAAATTAATGGTCCCATCCATTGTTTTTTCTCTTCTCTCGTTTTCCTATCCGGTAAATAGATGATGCCTATACTCTGAGAATAAACCATGCTTGAAAAGGTAACAAAGCAGAGAAATAGAAAGAATCCAAATCATGATGATTCTTTAGCAACTGCATTATTACTGCACCACTCATCTCAAGATTTTTATTTACATATTTATTTATTTTAGAAAAACAAATTTTTATTTTAGCCAGTAATATTTCAACTTTCTGTTATTTGCAGTCAAATGCATTTCTTATAATAACTATAAAATATCTGATATGTTACCCTTTTTGCAAGCTCAAAGTAATGCTGACAGTTTCATAGAAGCTGGCAGAAGACACAAGACAGCCAAGTTATAGACAAAGGATAGCGGATTACCCCCAGCAGCATCAGAAGCTAGAGCATCATCATTTTCTTGTGTCAATTTCTCAAGTTCCCATCCTCTACAAGTGTTACGATAAGGGTTCTCACCACACAGTGGGTTGTGTTACAAGAGAGAAAACCTCAGTCTTCTATTACACGCTGCAAGCAAACCTGCTCAGTGTTTGCCCCAGAGGGAAGCATCTTAATTACACTGGGTAGCAAAAAGAAAACAAAACTGTCCTCTGCTCTGAAAGAATCTCTATCATCCAAAGCTGTTTGCTAAGTCTAATAAAAAAAGATAGTCTAAGGAAAAACAACAACAACAACAACAACAACTCACAATTCATGTAGAAAACATTATGAATAATTGCCAGTGAATGCCTTTTCTCACAAGATGTGCACAACTGTGATATCAGACAATTGTTTTTCAAAATTTGTAACTGCCGTGGCTTAGAATTTTGTCCTCATTATTCTGTCCTCTGAGAATTTTGAAATGATTAGATCTCTTTTAAAAAATTTATACATTAAATAAGTTTAAACTTGAAATTATTGGAAAGACTATTGGTACAGGAAAGTGAAATCAGTTAATGAAAAGTTATCCACTCTTTCTTTTTTCACTTCCCTTCCTAAACAACTTGGTCCCAAGGCCATTAGGTGTGGCAGAGAAAAGTAGGTGTCTGTAGTGGAGTGGGAAGGGGAGAGTCCCAAAGTAGGGTGTCAATCCAAGCAGCTATAGGAGTTGCTCACCGTGGGAAGTCAGAACCCAAGCAGGGGAAGGAGGATATCACTTCATGGAACTGTGGCCTGGAATGAAGTGTCAGAACTGAGCAAAATAAAGATGGCATCTTTATAGGAGTGTCGCCTAACAAGGTAGGGTGTCACAGCCCAAGCTGGGTGTGGAGGGTAATGATACACTAGGCTTAGACAGGTTGAGTTGACATTCACTCCAGGGAAATAGGGAGAATGCTGTGAAGAGTTAGATGCAAAAGGAAGAGGGATGCTTCTATATGGGGAAAGGGTGGCAGGGAAATTCTGAAATAGGTCATGAACAGGGGGTCAAATAAGTAAATATAGTAAGTACCATGAGAACCACATTTTTCAATATCCTAGAGGGGAGTTTGGGGTGGGGATGGGCAACAAATGAAAATGTGGTGTTGACTTGGAATTGCATGTGTTAGTGTGAACTAGAGTTTCCAATATAGAGGCATAGACAGACAAAGCAATAAATAGAGTGCACATTGTGTGTGTGTCTGTGTGTGTGTGCTTGTGTATACACTTGGAGAAGGCAATGGCAACCCCCTCCAGTGTTCTTGCCTGGAGAATCCCAGGGACGGCGGAGCCTGGTGGGCTGCCGTCTACGGGGTCGCACATGCATATCCTCTGTAGCTCTGTTCTCTGTCTGGAACTAATGACATTTGAATAACATAAGCAAACAGAGCTCAGATTTGGCTTCTCAAAACCATTTATACTAAAAGCAACCAGGGCTCCTGGAAGAAATGGTAATATCATGTTTGATCAAGGAAATTACAAGATAAATCTAGAATATCTTGTGCCAGAGACTAGGCATTGCTCAAAGAATGATGGGAACATGTAAAGAGGACACAAGAGCTGGCTTGAGATGGCTCCCATTGGTCTCATATATTCAGAAAGAATATAAACAATCCAATAGTGATAGTTTTGAATTATACCATGAAAGTGAAGTCGCTCAGTCGCTCAGTCGTGTCCGACTCTTTGCGACCCCGTGGACTGCAGCCTTCTAGGCTCCTCCATCCATGGGATTTTCCAGGCAAGAGTACTAGAGTGGGTTGCCATTTCCTTCTCCAGGGGATCTTCCCAAACCAGGGATCAAACCTGGGTCTTCCGGATTATAGGTCGACTCTTTACTAACCATGAATCCATACCCAAAATAACTTAATAAATACACAGAGAACATATTTACACGGCCTTAAATTATTTCTACACAAAATATCTACTAATTTAAAAAGAAAGGGTAACCTGACAATGGACAGTTCTGGTAGACATCACCTTATCAAGGGGTCAAAGTGAGCCACTAACAGTAATGGTAAATATTGAAACCATTTGTCACCTGAAAGGATGCTAAGAGGAGGATGCAGCCACTTCTGTTACAGTCCTGTCAAAGATCCATACATGAAATCAATCATAAGAAAACATCAGATAAATTCAAACTTTTTTCCGTTAAGTTGTAAGAATTTATTTTAAATAACCTACAGTTGATTAAAAGGGAATTCATGATAAAAATAGAAGATATTTGAGGAAAGATGTGGGAAATGGACTGCACACACACTAAACTAACAATGCCTCTAAAACCAATGATTATAGCAAAAAATCTTTGCATTAAAATTCTGCTTTTTATGTGTTTTTACCCCATTTTTTACACAATTACAAAAGAAAAATAAAAGCCCTAAAATCTTGATTATTTTTCCTTTTTTTTTTTTTTTTTGGGACCAAATACTCATTTTCCTCTAAATGTTTTACCTGTGGAACTTTTATACAATAAAATCTTTCAAGTGAAAGACTGGGTTTTAAATGAAAAAGATGGGTATCTGAAAGGGCATAGAGAATGCTCAGAACAAAGGATGATGGGAAAATGGTTTCAGTCACTGCTTATTTATTATCCTTAGACTTGCTCACCCCTCTTCCCTCCCCAGCCCCAATCTACACGATCTTCAAGATCAAGAAAAAGGTTTAAATATTTTAAAATAATTAAAAAGCAATAAAAATTCACATTTAAAAAGGAACACTCAAGTCAAGAAATATTGTAAACTACCCTGATGGCTCAGATGGTAAAGAATCTGCCTGCAACACAGGAGACCTAGGTTTGATGTCTGGGTTGGGAAGATTCCCGAGGGAAGGAATGGCTACCCACTTCAGCATTCCTACCTAGAGAATTTCATGGACAGATAAGCCTGGTGGGCTATAGTCCATGGGGTTGCAAAGAGTTGGACATGATTGAGAGACTAACGCTTTCACAGCAATACCAAGATCACCAAAATCAAGTAAACACTGAAAAATTCTCCCAGAGTGAAGAAGACTAAAGAGATATGAAAGCTAAGTGTAGCCAGTAGTTACAAACTGAACCATTTTGTAGAAAAGATATTTTTGGAACAATTAGTGAAACTTGAATGGTATCCAAGGATTAGATGACTATGTGTTTGTTTGGATAGGGGGCATGTTTTTGTTTATAGGAATTACACAATATGGTATTTGAGGGTGATATGCTATCAGTTTGACAAACTTAAATCACTCATTATAAAGTCTCACTCTTCTAGTCTGAGAAAGATAACTATCATTGGCTATCACTTAAATGTAGAATCAAAATTCTGATACAAATGAACTTATTTACAAAACAGAGAAAGACTCACAGACATAGAAAACTAACTTACGGTTGCTAAAAGGGAAGGAGGAGAAGAATAAATTAGGAATTTGTGATGAATAGATACATACTAATACATATATGTAAAAACAGATAAACTACAAGGTCCAACTGCGTAACACACAGGAATATATTCAGTATTTTGTAACAACTTAAAATTGAAAAGAATAAGAAATATATATATATATACATATATATCTGAATCACTTTGCTATATACCAGAAACTAACACACTGTAAGTCAACTATACTTCAACAATAATAAAATCTTAGTCTTTTGTAAGTTTTGTGATTATTTCACAATAAAAATATTAAAAACATAAAAATATGTTGATTCAGAAATACTCTTAAAATGATTCGGAAACCAAAAAGTTTGATTCTATACTTTCAAAATAAATTATTTCATATTTTAATGGAATATGTGATTTTCACACTGTAACTGGTACAGAATCTAGGCATAATAGTTCAATTTGGTGTATGAAGCTAACATTCTGACACTCAAATGTCAAACAATATAGTATATATGACAGAAAACATTTCTGTGAATGTAATACAAAATCCTAAATGAATACCACCATTCCAAATTTCAGAGTACATCATGAGCAATTAGGGTCAAGAGTAAGAATAGAAGGTTTATATAAAATGTAATGATGAAAAGCATGGGCTAAAATATGAAGTAAAATATCATGGCCTTGAATCCTTGAGCTGGCGCTTGCTAGCTGGGTGAATTTGGCTAGGTTCCCAAACCTCTTCAAGCCTCAGTTTTTTCCTTAAAACCTAGTTCATAATGTTGTGGGAAATCATTCAAATAAGCTTACATACATACACACACACGTGCACTAATTATTTTTAAAAGTAGAAGATACATCAGTAATTATCTAATTAGAAAAAATTAACAGTAGCTGCCTTTGCTTCTAACAGAATAGTTAATGAAGTATAATACTTAATATGCCTAATCTGGGACAGAATTCTCTTTCTCACACCCACTCCTAGCAATAAAATATTTTTTCTTTAATAAAATAGAGAATATAAGACTATTTTAGCCACCTGTTGCTACATAGTAAATTACCTCAAAATTTAGTGGCTTAACACAATAATAAACTTTTATATCACTCTCAGTGTCTGTGGATACAAAATTCAGAAGAGATAAGATAGAGGAGCTCTGCCTCAGAGCGTCTTGTGACATGGTAACAAGATGCTCTTTGAGGCTGTAGTCATCTGAAAGCTTAAATAGGGTTCAAAATTCTGTTTCCCATGTTGCCAAAACAGTATGGCTATTCAGATGAGACTAGCAGTTGGAGAAAGCCGGGGTTTTGTCTGCGTGAGCCTCTCTTTAGGGCTGTTTGAGAGGTCTCATGACATGGTACATGGCTTCCATTAGAGTGAGCAATCCAAGAAAACAAGGCCAAAGTTACAACACTTTTTATTAACTAGCCTTAGATATCATTCCATCACATTCACAGCATTCACACAGAGCAAACCATTCATGGTGGAAGAGAATTACACAGGATGAGAATATCAAGAATGAAGGACTGGAAGCCGTCTCGGAGCCTGGCTATCACAGTACATTAAACCAACAACCAATACCTCGTTTAGGACGACACCTGGAGTGGACAACTTTTGTCTGACTTCACAGTCCTCCCATGAACCTCCTTTCTAAAGTGACATCTGCTGCTGCTGCTGCTAAGTCGCTTCAGTCGTGTCTGACTCTGCGACCCCATAGACGGCAGCCCACCAGGCTCCCCTGTCCCTGGGATTCTCCAGGCAAGAACACTGGAGTGGGTTGCTATTTCCTTCTCCAATGCATGAAAGTGAAAAGTGAAAGTGAGGTCACTGAGTCATGTTCAACTCTCAGCGACCCCATGGACTGCAGCCCACCAGGCTCCTCTGTCCATGGGATTTTCCAGGCAAGAGTACTGGAGTGGGGTGCCATTGTCTTCTCTGAAAGTGATATCCATGATCCATAAATAAAGAAAGATGCATCAGATACCATCTGCTTACTGGAACTGACTCAAGGCCATGACCACATTTATTTGGTCACATGACTCAGAGTAGGCCAGGCAGTATTTGCTGCCTATAAATTTGCCTTGGGAGAAGAACTTTCTAATGTAAGCCTGGCTATCTTCTTGAAGGAAGTATTCTAAACTCGGCTCTGGCAGCCAGTAGTCACTTTACAGTGTGAGAGAGAGAGAAAAAAAAAAAGAAACTCTGAACAAAGAGAAAATGATGTGAACAGGAGAAAGACTATATGCTGCAGTAGTTCCTGGTTGGCTGCCCATGGAACATCTATTTTCTCTTTCTGAATTATTAGCACATCTATGTCTCCTTTAGGTGGCATGAGAGATGCTCCTATCACTCCTGTCTTATGAAGCAAACCATATAATCAAGGCAGGGCTGATCATCACATTCCATCTTCTGGAAATAAAAATGGCCTGGTGCCTTATGAGCATAGCAAGCATTTGGTCTTAGTGAATCTTAGATTTTTAAAGACACTTGCACTTTCTTAAATGAATAAGGATGCAGGTAGCCCTAGGATGCACTGCCATATTGGAATCAGGCTTAGCATCAAGCTGGCACTGAGAAGGGCAGAAGGTAGTGACAGGAAAAACTTGACCCTTATTAAAGTATTTGAGAAATTATGGTCAGCTTTATACGAATCCTTACCCATCTCTAGACTTCTCATTTATATGAGCTAACAAAGTATCTTTATTTTTTGAATGCTAGAGGCATGTCTATTTTGCAGCTATCGGAATGTAATAACACCTTTTTTTCCCCCAAAGATTTGCTGGGATGCAACAACAATAATTCCCAGATCTTGAAAGTAACTAATGTGAGAATATTTTTAGATCTGGCAGTGTTTTTAAACATTTCTTTTATTTACAGAGCTTCTTTCTCTTTTATGGTTTAGTAGAAAAGTTAGGGCTCTGATTATGTAGGATTCACCCACAATGGGGATGGTTTTCTATTTATATGATCATCAACTTAACGAAAAGTCTTCATTCTTCTTTCTGGCTTTCTTAATACAATTTGAGTTTATGTCCACATTTCACATAAGATGGTTTTCTGGTATTTCTATGTGTTTTTTTCCTCCTCAAACTTTTAATTAAAAAAAAAAATTCAAATCCTCAGAAATGTTAAAAGAAATGACAAAGAATACCCCTAAACTCTTTGCCTAGATTACTGACAAACTGTTACTGGTTTGCCACATTTGTTCTCTTCCCCATTTGTGTGTGTTAATGTATGTGTGTGTATAGGTACACATATATCCATAGACACACACAGATTCTGTTTTGGTTATCTGTTGCTGGAATTTGCATACCCCAAGACTTAGGGGCTTAAAACACAGTTGATTATTACCTTTCACTGTTCTGTGGGTTGCTGGGCTCAGCTCGGTGGTTTTTGTTCCAGGTCTTTTATGTGGCTGAAGTCAGTTGAAGTTTTTAGTTAATTGAACCCTCGAGATGGTCCACTCACATTGCCTCCTGTACTAACTATATTTTCTTATTTTCTGTATTCTCCATCTCCCACAGCATCATTAATCATTTATTTATCAAGAGAAACTATTCCTTAGCCCACATACTCATAGTTCCATAGTTTCAAGGTTCAGGAACACAGGTCAGTGGCAAACTTCCACAAAAGCAACCCAAAGAAATTCTTACATTCAGAATCACTTATGAACTCTGAAGGATACCACCAGCCTTCCTCATCTCCTCAAAATCATCTATGGAATCATAATTTCTGTAGAAATCTGCATATGCCTTCCTTATTGGCTCAGGCACAGCAATCTTATAGAAAGCTTCAATTTACTGGGAGACAACAAATGCTCGTGCCATAACTCTGAGGTTTCATGAAAGACCCAGAAGCCATGGTAGTTATTCTCCTGAACAACAAGGCTTTTCCAGACAGATGGAGAAATAGAACATTTTCTGTATTATTGGTATACTGGCCTCTGAGGCATTGTTGACTGGAGAGAAAGAGACTGCCCCTCCCGGGGTTGGCCAATTCTGGGAGACAGCTTATGACTCACGGGAAGCATGCCCTTTGTATGCAAATGACTGGTCTAGAGTGCTTATTCTTTCTGCCTCTTCTATACTGGCTCTTACACTCCAGGAGGCAGTCTTCCCTCTGGTCTAATCATCCCAGCACCAGCACCAGATCAGTAAAGACAGTCCCTAGATGACAAAGCCTGCTGAAATTATTCAAACTAGCCAATCCTAAAACTTCTTACCCTGTTTGCCTTGCCTTCCCTCTGGAGATCATAATAAAGATTCCATCACTTTAAGATACTTTTCCGTCACTCCTTCTGCCTCCTGACCCACCCTGGTGAATCCCCGTGTGGCCCTGAATTGTACAGCGCATCCTTTCCTCTTGAGAATTGTGAGCAACAAACTATTTTTTTCCAAAGGTAGTTGTTTCCTGAACTGCTGGTCTTATCATAGCTGAATAATAACCAAATCTATACTTAAAAACACCTCTTAGGTTTCTCACAGCATGGTGACTGTCCATAGGATGCAGAGTCTTCCAGTCTTTTGATGCTTGGGCCCAGAAACTAGCGCTGTACCACTTCTGCCGTGTTCTATTGGCCAGAGCAAAGACAGAGTCTTCCTGCATTCCAGGAGATGGTACACAAACTTCACCTCTTACTGGAATGAACAGAGTGTGTGGCCATCATTATTCTGCCATAGTCCATCTTAGGTCTATAAATTATTTACATTTCTTTCATATGAAAATGTACTTAGCACCTTTACCATCCCAAGAACCCAAAGTCTCATGAGTACAGCATTAGCCTAAAGGTCCTATCGTCTAATTCAAGTCCAGGTGCCTGTGAAGCTACATGGGTGATATATATTGAGCATGACTGCTTTCAATCTGAAGGCCTATCAACCAAAGAGAGAATTCACCCACTGTCTACAAACCCAACATAAAATGGTGAAGCTGAGATACAATAATCACAGCAGACACTCCCATTGAAAGGGAGGGGAGAGTGGGAAACAGAATCTTAGTACTAAGTTACTCATCCTCTGCAATCCTCAATGCCAGCTAAGCATTTGTGTTTCCATTGATTAGAATCCAGTCCTATTTCCTGGGAATAATTCTACAAAACTCCTGGATCCATCATCTGGGCTCTTGCCTGGTTCTACTGGCTGAGTCATCTGGTCATTTCGATAAGAAATAGCCTGTACTTGTAACTGAATAGATTTCTGGATTTTCTACTTGCCTTTGGAAGGTTCAGGAGCCAAAAGGCTGTTTTCACTTTGTGGTATCTCTGCTCATACTTTTGTATGAATCATAATGGGATTCAACCTATTATTTAAAAGTCATACCTGCAGATCTCTTTAGATAAGACTCTCTTTATTTTGTATCCAAAGTGAAGCTTCTGGTGGACAGTGCCCTTAAGGTTCCCAGAAATCTATTGTTTAATCAAGAGAGACTACAAGGAAACGTCTTCAGAATCTCAGAAAGTTTGTTTCACTGAAACGGTCAACTTGTTCTTTCTCTTACAGAAATAGAAGGTTCTCCAGGGGTAGGTATCCTGGATTGATCTTTGCCCCTAAGTCCTGTTTTATGTTGTGATTTTTTTTTTTCCCTGGGAAATGTTGGGGATATGAAACAGTTGTATTTTTAAATCCAGAATGTCCTCGCTCCTTTATGTTATTTTATAGATTCCCTAAAACCAAACAGACTCTGTTAGTCCATCCCTTTATTCATTTATCACAGACAGTATATTAATTTCCTTGAACTGCATAATAAATTGCCACCAACTGGGTGGCAACAGAAATTTATTCTTTCACAGTTCTGATGGATAAAAGTACAAAACCAAGTGTTGGTAGGGGATCATGCTCTCTCAAAAGATTCTGCAGGAGAATCTTTTCCATTTCTTTCTCTCTGCTCTTGGTATTGCCAGCAGTCCATGGTGTTCCTTGGCCTATAAACACATCACTGCAATATTTGCCTCTGTTGTAACATAAGATTTTCCTTGGGTATCTACGTGTTTATGGTTTCTCCTCTTCTTCCGAGGACACCAGTCACATTGGACTAGGGCCCACCCTAATAACCTCATTTAACTTAATTACATTTGAAAACACTGTATTTCCAGATCAGGTCAAATTCACTAATTTGAAGTTAGTACTTTAAATATCTTTTGGGTATGGGGATGCCATTCAACCTATAGAAGGCAGCTACAAACAGCCAGCTGCTGCTTTCTCAATTCTTGGAAATCTTTGCAGCCAGATCGACAAACTAACTAGGTACACGCTCTATTTATTTTTTTAATTGCAAGTGTCAGTATTACCAAACTTTCCTTTACACTACAACAAGGATTCCCTTCCCTCCATCTCACACTAACATTTTCAAGCCCTTACTAACCATCTTCCAACTTAAGGCTCTTCCAACTTTAACGAGCCTTTCCCGAAGTCAGTGCGACGTGTTTGGTGCTTTTGGGTACAGCAGTCAGTCTCCCTCTGTCTCCTCCACCATATACTCCCAGGTGCACCGCACACACACTTACACAGTGAGAATAATTTTCAGACATCATGACTCTACACATCATCTCTCAGTACTTTGGCAAGTTTTTCCTAAGAAATGGGCTGTTCTCTTTTATTACCACAACTACTTAATTCAAGAAATTTAACTTTGATACAATCTGTTTACTTAATATATGCTTTTGTAAACTAAAATTATGACGAGAAGAAAAGTATCTTATATCAATATGCAAAGTCCTATCTAGCAATGTTTTGAATGAACTGATTTGACTTCTGATACTTTACGATTCTTCTAACTCCAAGTGTTTTAGTGCCTACATAGTGTTGATTATACTACTTCATTAAAAATGCTAAATAAAATGTCATTTATAAGCTTCAGTTTTTAAATATTCGGCATGTCAAAACTCCACTTTTTCATGTAGTAACTTTGAAATGAGACAATTAATCTATATGCGAGTTTATTCACTGCAGATTTCTCCTATAGGGAGACTGTGTGAGTGTGTACAAGGTTGCTTCAGTTGTGTCTGACTCTTTGGAACCCTAAGAACTGTAGCCTGCCAGGCTCTTCTGTCCAGGAAATTCTCCAGGCAAGAATACCAGAGTGGGTTGCCATGTACTCCTCCAAGGATCTTCCCCACCTGAGGATCGCACCTGAATCACTCATGCCTCCGCATTGGCAGGCGGGGTCTTTACCACTAGTACCATCTGATTAGCAAAGATTGTATTGTTTTGTTTCACACTATTTTCTTGCAATGAATGGATGGTAAATAGAATATTAAATTATATATGCACATTGAATTTAAGAAATATGACAGAAGCATTTTATAAAATTTTTACCATATAATTAAAAAACTAAGTTGCATCTCATATCAAGAAAACCTCAAAGAAGGTAAAATGTGTCCAGATGAGGAAGGGACCTCAAGTCTTAATATTTATCCTTTATTCCTTCATATTTTTATTGAATCCTCATAAAGGAAAGAATCAATAAGTAAATGTAAGTCACTGTAAAATTAAAAGATTCAAATAGTACTCATTTTTAATAGAAACTTTAAATCATAAATACCCATGATAATGCACTACATTTTTGATAAAGTATTTTTAAGTTCAGTTTTCCTTAAAATTACCCTTCATATCAAGTCACTATGGAACCAAGAATTACAGGTAGAAACAAATAAATATATACATTCCTGCATTAATTCAGCTCCAATTTAGGGGAGCATTTCAGACATGCTGAATTCATTAGAAACCCATTTCCATACAGCTAGCCCACTTTAGGTTAAAGTTTCAAAGCTTACTTTCTTCCGAGCCTAAGACCTAAGACATTTTATATTAATCTTCAGAAAAGACAAAAGCAAATGTGGAGTAATATATGTCTCAGAGAAAGCAGAGAATTAAAATGGAATTCACAATATCCATATAGAAGGGTATTGTTGCATGATGTCTGATCATTAGTCTACTGTGTCTTAAATGAAGCAGGAATAATACTGAAGGTTATTAATCATTCAATTTTCACAGCAGTGCACCAGCATGAATTTATTTAGCACAGCCCCTTACACTGTTTTGATACATTAGGAAAAAAAACTTGTTTTGGCTAACTGGCCTTCGGACCCCCACTTCCACCAGGATGCTAGGTTAATCTATTATTATTTCATGTGCTATGTGGTGCAGAGTGAACACAGCCTGGTTTCAGATATACTAACAAAGTTCCATTGCGTCATCCATGTATTCCCTTTAATCACTCCTCCCCTTCTACAGCTACTTTAAAAGGATGCATCTTCAAAGAAGGTAAAGAAAGACATTGCATCTAGAGTAGCATTTTCTACACAAAGCCACTGTGGAATCTCACTGTCTGAACAGCTGACAGTTTTGAGGGTTGAGATGAGAGGCACAGCGCCCTGTGGCAGGATTGTCAAAAATACCTTTTTTTCTTCGTTTGATTATCTCCAAGTAAGTAAACTCATTAGAGTATGACTGAGAATTGTTCACTGCCCAGATTCCCTCAAGATAAGATGAAGTCAAGATAAAGTAATTTCACAGGAAAATAATCTAACAAACATGGTATCATTCCCTTTAGAACCACATCACAGCATTCATTAATAAATAAACACGAACCTAGAGCCTGTTACACAGAGTGAAGTCAGAAAAACAAGTATCATAACTTAAAGCATATATATGAGTCCAGAAAAATGGCACGAATGAACCTATTTGCAGGACAGAAATAGACACAGATGTAAAGAATGGACTTGTGGACACATTAGGGGAAGGAGAGGGTGGAACAAACTGAGAGATTAGCACAGACATACATATACTGCTGCTAAGTTGCTTCAGTCGTGTCCAACTCTGTGCGACCCCATAGATGGCAGCCCACCAGGCTCCCCTGTCCCTAGGATTCTCCAGGCAAGAATACTGGAGTGGGGTGCCATTTCCTTCTCCAGTTCATGAAAGTGAAAAGTGAAAGTGAAGTCGCTCAGTAGTGTCCTACTCTTAGTGACCCCATGGACTGCAGCCTACCAGGCTCCTCCATCCATGGGATTTTCCAGGCAAGAGCACTGGAGTGGGGTGCCATTGCCTTCTCCGATACATACATTTCCATGGGTAAAAATAGATAGCTAATCTGTATGCAGGTCAGGAAGCAACAGTTAGAACTGGACATGGAACAACAGACTGGTTCCAAATAGGAAAAGGAGTACTTCAAGGCTGTATATTGTCACCCTACTTATTTAACTTATATGCAGACTATATCATGAGAAACACTGGACTGGAAGAAACACAAGCTGGGATCAAGATTGCTGGGAGAAATATCAATAACCTCAGATATGCAGATGATACCGCCCTTATGGCAGAAAGTGAAGAGGAGCTAAAAAGCCTCTTGATGAAAGTCAAAGAGGAGAGTGAAAAAGGTGGCTTAAAGCTCAACATTCAGAAAACGAAGATCATGGCATCCGGTCCCATCACTTCATGGGAAATAGATGGGGAAACAGTGTTAGACTTTGTTATTTTTTTGCCTCCAAAATCACTGCAGATGGTGACTGCAGCCATGAAATTAAAAGACGCTTACTCCTTGGAAGAAAAGTTATGACCAGCCTAGATAGCATATTCAAAAGCAGAGACAATACTTTGCCAACTAAGGTCCGTCTAGTCAAGGCTATGGTTTTTCCTGTAGTCATGTATGGATGTGAGAGTTGGACTGTGAAGAAGGCTGAGTGCCAAAGAATTGATGCTTTTGAACTGTGGTGTTGGAGAAGACTCTTGAGAGTCCCTTGGAGTGCAAGGAGATCCAACCAGTCCATTCTAAAGGAGATCAGCCCTGGGTATTCTTCGGAAGGAATGATGCTAAAGCTGAAACTCCAGTACTTTGGCCACCTCATGCGAAAAGTTGACTCATTGGAAAAGACTCTGATGTTGGGAGAGATTGAGGGCAGGAGAAGAAGGGGACAACAGAGGATGAGATGGCTGGATGGCATCACGGACTCGATGGATGTGAGTCTGAGTGAACTCCGGGAGTTGGTGATGGACAGGGAGGCCTGGTGTGCTGTGATTCATGGGGTCGCAAAGAGTCAGACATGACTGAGCAACTGAACTGAGCTGAACTGAGGAAGCCACTACGTAATACAAATAGCCCAGCTTGGCATTCCCTGACAACCTAGAGGTATGGGATGGGAGGGTGGGGTAGGATAAGGGGGTGGGGTGGAAGAGAAGTCCAAAAGGGTGGGGATATACAGACACTCAAGGCTGATTAGCATTGTTGTATGGCAGAAGCCAACACAATTTTGTAAAGAAATTATCCTCCAATTGAAAAAAAATATATAGACAGATGCTTTTACTTAGAAGAAAAATCCAACCAAAAAGCCCTTTCTAGGTTTCTAAGGACCATTTCATATTTCTCTTTTCTTTTCAAACTTCTTCCAGTTCCTCACTGCTTCTTTAATCTTACTTACTCTCTCACCTTTTATGTGACTTTTGAAATGAGAAGCCTTCACTGAGGAACTCTGAATTCCTCCCACAAGTAACCTACCTACATCTGTACACAGACACACCACCTTCACTGTTGCTGTGGATGAAACTTCCTTGCTTTTATCAAAGATGAACTTTAACTTCTCTGCTTGAGTTCTGGACGCCATCACCTCTCAGCTCAGCAACTTTGTGCCCATCATTACTCTTCTCCTTATATCAGTGGTTTCTTCCTGCTGGATAGTTCCACCAGCAGGCAAACATGCTTGAATACCACTTAAAATCTTAAAATAAGTAATCTGCTTTGTCCCACATCCTTGCCAGCTGCCTCACAGTTTCAGTTTTCACAACAAAACATCTTGAAATAGATGTCCAGGATCACCGTCTCCACAGTTATCAACATTTATTATTGGCATTTTTGCCCTTCTTGGTTCTAATTCTACTCCTCACCACCGCTTTTTTTCACTGACAAATTTAAAAACAAATCTCAAACATCATTCCCTATTGCTCATACTTTTCCATACTCTCAGATAGTCAACTCTAAATAAATATGCTATTAATTCTATACCTAACAAAATAACAGTCATCCTAAATGACCTAATACCTCATTACTGCTCATTTTTTTTCAGTGTATTTTTAAAAAAAGTGTTCCTTTATCCTTTTAAACTGCTGTTTTTTGATGAAGCAGTTGGATCACATATACATGGGTTTTAACTAATTACATTTTCCTGGTTTCATTGAACACATCCCTATATCTCTCATATTTCCCCTGAGATGATAGAGAAATTTAATTAGATTAAGCTTTGATATATATATATATTATGACCAACCTAGATAGCATATTCAAAAGCAGAGACATTACTTTGCCAACGAAGGTCCGTCTAGTCAAGGCTGTGGTTTTTCCAGTAGTCATGTATGGATGTGAGAGTTGGACTGTGAAGAAAGCTGAGCACCGAAGAACTGATGCTTTTGAATTGTGGTGTTGGAGAAGACTCTTGAGAGTCCCTTGGACTGCAAGGAGATCCAACCAGTCCATTCTGAAGGAGATCAGCCCTGGGATTTCTTTGGAAGGAATGATGCGAAAGCTGAAACTCCAGTACTTTGGCCACCTCATGTGAAGAGTTGACTCATTGGAAAAGACTCTGATGCTGGGAGGAATTGGGGGCAGGAGGAGAAGGGGACAACAGAGGATGAGATGGCTGGATGGCATCATGGACTTGATGGACATGAATCTGAGTGAACTCAAGGAGTTGGTGATGGACAGGGAGGCCTGGCATGCTGTGATTCACGGGGTCGCAAAGAGTTGGACACGACTGAGTGACTGAACTAACTAACTAACTAACTATATATATATTTCCACCCCACCCCACCCCCGCCCCCGACCCGCCGCCCGGTTGAGGTGTTAATATTGGCTATGATGGTAACACTCCCCAGGATTGCCACCTCAAAAAATAAAGTTCTTTTTTTTCCCCAGTTCTCCACTTTAATAAAATTTATTTCTTTGAGCTCTTAACCATGCTACTTCTCCCATCTTCTACGTTATGTTCAACAGGTATCCTCTCTGCTACATCAGATTAAAAGTTGTTAGAAAGAAAACTGCTCAATATTCTGCCAGTGGCTTAGTAACCGTTCCCAAATAAACACTTGGACATTTTGTTTCTGTAAAGTCGGAAGTGATGTCATTTTTCCTACCTAGACTCTTCTATCCCTTCTCAGGGAAATTGCTACATTGACCTCTCTATTCTAGTTCAACTTCTTTTTTTTCTGCCTTTATTCCATTAGTATTTTAAAAAGTTTCCATTTAGAAAATAATGAAAGAACTCTCTTTTAGTTCCCTAACCCTCTCCAGCTATCTTCTTCATCATGATTCATAACAAAATAAGTTGAAAGAATTTTCTACACTTGTAATGAATTCTTTCTTACCTCCCACCCACTTCTCAACCCATTGCAATCTGGCTTCTTCCTATCAATAATCTCATTGAAATTGCAGTTGCCAAGGAAATCAATGATTTCCCCAACACTAATCAGAGGAACACTTCTTAGTTCTTATGTTGATTTAGTGCCTAGAAGTACTTGACAGTCTTGATGGCTCCCTTCTTGAAAACTTTCTCTATTTTGTTAAAAGACAAGGTGACCTTGGCATTCCTAGAAAAGCAACAAATAAAATCAAGCACTCTCAGCTACTCAGGAGCCACCCTAAAAGAAATGATTTTACTAATTGCCACTTTTCTTGGTGGGACACAATAACCACAGAGGATATAATTGCTACTTCTGGAATATAATGAGAGCAGAGGTCCTAACACCCACTTTCTTTGTAGAGAGAGTTTTAATCAGTTAACTACTTAGGGCTTCCCACATGGCGCTAGTGGTAAAGAACCTGCCTGCCAATGCAGGAGACAGAAGAGATGCGGGTTCAATCCCTGGGTCAGGAAGATCCCCTGGAGAAGGAAATGGCAAGCCATGCCAGTGTTCTTCCCTGAGACTCTCATGAACAGAGGAGCCTGGCAGGCTACAGTTCAAAGGATTTTAAAGACTGGGATATGAGTGAAGCAACTTAGCACACAACTACATAGGAGGAGAATCAGTTTTAAAAGAAGTATATATACCCTTTTTGACTCACAGACTTAAAAAATGAATTTATGGTTGCCGGGGGAGAGAGAGAGTTAGGGAATTTGGAAAGGTCATGTATACACTGCTATATTCAAAACAGATAACCAACAAGGACCTACTGTATAGCATGTGGAATTCTACTCAATGTTATGAGCCAGCCTGGATGAGAGGGAGATTTGGAGGAGAATGGATACATATATACCTATGGCTGAGTTCCTTTGCTGTTCACTTGAAATCACCACATCATTGTTAATCTACTATACCCCAATACAAAATTAAAAGTTTAAAATTTGAAAAAAAAAATAAAAAATTAAAAAAAAAAAAAAAGAAGAAGTATACTCTTTTTATTTTGTTCAGGGCAAATAATACCTCACATTTTCTGCCTATAAAGCAAGCTAATTAGAAAAGTGAATAGGATGTGTAAATAAAATTCCTGACCACCATATTTAAGGAATGGTTCTGCAGTTGATATGACAACATTAAAAAACAAAACAAAACAAAACAAAAAAAAAACACACCTTGAGTCGCAAGGAATTAATTAAAAGTGGATTATAATAAAGAATACCAGGGCTAGATAGGTCTTCTTGGGCAAATTATTTTTATATTATAACAATTAGCTAAATTCCAATAATTCTACTATACACTAGCATCCGTTTTTTCATTGCTCATTTGTAAGTAGAATATTTTCTAGTCAAATTCATTAATTTCTTAAAAAATATTACTGAACAAAATTTCTCAATAAAGATACCTTGTGATTTCTTTTTTAATAAACATACTCTAAAGAAGTGGCACTGATACCAAAAAATAACTAACGCAATTTCAATTAGATTTTAGATAATAATTTGCCATCCTTGTTAAGTTTGTTGGATGACCACTTTGGTTTTAGCTCCACAGCATTACAGAGAATTTTATCAACGCAATCAACATAGATGTTACTGTCTAGACTTTATGTCATGTATGACCTGACAGCACACACGGTAATACAATGATAGTAGAGAAAAGTCCAGTTTTTTAATATTACCTGCTAGCTATCATAGACGGAGAAGGCAATAGCACCCCACTCCAGTACTCTTGCCTGGAAAATCCCAGGGATGGGGGGAGCCTGGTGGGCTGCCGTCTATAGGGTCACACAGAGTCGGACACAACTGAAGTGATTAAGCAGCAGCAGCAGCAGCAGCTATCATAGAAAACTTGGCTAAAAGTCAGGGTAAGTATTACTTATAATATATGTTAAGACCAGTTCTGTTTTTTTTGTGCATAAATTAACAAAATATTTTATTATTATCTGGCAGCACTTTCTACTGAGTTTTTATTAAATGGGTTCAAAATTGAAATCTTTTGGATCAGTAATTTCGTAACTGGGCAAATTATTACTATAACACAGTATATGGTACAGCTAACCATACTATTAAATTCTATACCTTGAAATAGATATATCTTTACTATTATGTATACCTAAGAAAGATACAGTGGTTATATAAGGTGTACATAGTACATAAACCCCATAAATTCAGACCAAGAACTCTGAAAGCCCAAGGATCTGAGGGCTTTAAAATGTAAAACTGAGGACTTTTCTGGAGGCCCAGTGGATAAGAATCAGCCTGCTAATGCAGGAGATGCAAGAGACATGGGTTTGATTCCCGGGTCAGGATGGTCCTCTGGAATAGGAAATGACAATCCACTCCAGTATTCGTGCCTGGAGACTTCCATGGGGAGAGGGACACAGCAGACTACAAAGAGTCAGAGGCAGCTGACACACAGTGAGATAGATTTCAGAGTGCAACTATTTAAGTGGCCTCTTCTATAGGCGTAGTAACTGAAACCCATATAGCCCAGACAGCTGCTCAATTTCATGTAATGGGCAAAGCAGGAGTAAATGGAGAAGGCAGTGGCACCCCACTCCAGTACTCTTGCCTGGAAAACCCCATGGATGGAGGAGCCTGGTAGGCTGCAGTCCATGGGTTGCTAAGAGTCGGACACGACTGAGAGACTTCACTTTCTGTTTTCACTTTCATGCATTGGAGAAGGAAATGGCAACCCACTCCAGTGTTCTTGCCTGGAGAATCCCAGGGATGGCGGAGCCTGGTGGGCTGCCGTCTATGGAGTCGCACAGAGTCGGACACGACTGAAGTGACTTAGCAGCAGCAGCAGGAGTAAAACACATTTTTTCCTATTTTAGTACACTTCCATAATCTGAACAGGCGACAATTCTCATACATATTTCCGGTTAAAATTCTTTTTCTTCTGCTAAATTTATGTTTGTTCATAATATTCATCCATGTTGAGGTGGAGGGGAGTAACAGATTCAATACAAATAAAACAAAAGCAGCAAGAAGTGAAAGGAAAGGGAAGCCCTTGCACAAGTTTAGCTAATGATCCAGTGTTTGAAATTTTAAAGTGAGCTACATGTCACATGAGTGAGAGGGTCACATCTTCAAACGACAGAGGCCAGTGTACTTCCTGTCCCGATGGTAATACAAATGACATCTAAGTAAGTGAAACTCTGGGTCATGTTTTGCTCTGAATTTTAAGAATGGCATCAAGAGCAAATCACATGAAGGCTAAAAAACTGCATGTGTTCTCTGTTTATTGATTTTTATGTTAGGCACACAATGACATATGGTGAAGGGGGGGTTATATTACCATTTTCTTGTTTACTTACCTTGGGGTCTAACAGTACAGATTTTCTTTACAAATACATTTCTCTGAGTCATTTGTATAAATATACTTTACAACATTATAAAAGAGACATCCATTTTAGGTTTTTTTTTTTTTTTTGAGGCTTGCTTTCTTTGAGGTATTTGTTGCTTTTAAATATCAGGGGAAATACTCAAAATCAATTATATTTCATTGCAAGACATAAAAGGACAAAAGATCTTTTGTATGGTTTGAGAGTGCAGTGATTTTTCTATAGCAATGCTGTATGGCCTCTTTTGATCTGGTCGTGTATAAGTTAAGACTGAAATTCCATTGTACATTTCTATGTATTTCCTAGTCCAACCATACTGAACCACTAAGTTATCATTGAAGTTGTACTTTGCTAAGCACTGCTACCTACTGCGCTAAGCACTTTACATACATAATATGAAACTTAAAAAACTGGCAGAGGTATTATTATAATCATTTCCCTGCAGAAGAAACAGAAATCTAAACAAAGTCAGGCAAGACTGCAGTATCACTGTTTGTAGCAGATGCAAGATTTCCAATCTCCATGTGATCCCAAACCTTACATTCTAAGCTGATATATAGCCTCCTCCTCACTTCTCATAAACCACCATGCTACTTAACACACTCATATCTTTACAACCTCAACTTCCCTAACTAGAAACAGCCTTCTTCTTGTTCATCAGAAAAAATCCTGTATATTCTTCCATTGAAGTCACAGATCAAGCTTTTCTGGTCACTTCAGTCTCCACCATGATACTTAACATAGGAAGCTGTAACTGCTTGTTTCCTAATAGGATTTTCCTTGGGCTCTGAGTTCCTTGAGAGTAGAGATCACGTATTATACATCTTTGATAATACAGTCTATCACAGAGCTTAGCTCTGGAAAAGCAACATAGAATAAACACCCACAAGAACACGGTATCATTATGTATCTCTGACACTAAACGCTACTGTATAAAGAATGGCTGCTATACTCCATAAGTGAAATATTTTCTTGTTAGCTCACTGAGCACATAATTAAATCCTGTAAATATTAAATCTGTTCTTTACACTTCCTCTTTTCTTTTTCTTTTTAATTTTAGGTGCAAACAGTGTATTTTAACCCTTATTGAATTTACATGGTGGGAGATTTGAGAACAGTTTTTCTAAGATAGCCAACTAGTGCCTGTTGGGAAATGGGCCTGTATAGGGCAGAGAACTCCATGCACTAGCTGCCTTCTCTCTTTTTTGCTTTTCATCAACTTCTTACCCTATAAATCTCCTAAGGCCCTGCCTTCAGCTTAGGATGGCAATAAATAACCACTTGATCCATTTCTACTCTGGGAAGAGCGACAAGGGAGTAGTGCTCACAGGGCTTAAGGGCTTGATAGTGAAGCCTGGAGGAACAGGAACCTCCATGGAATCACAGCACCAGAGGTCGTGTCAAAAATTACACTTCTCACGCTGGAACAATTACTCTCCTGTTAACATATGTTTTGTAAATTATGTCAAAAGGATGCCCATATCTAGCCAAGATCTCATACAAGTTTACCCTTTGTATTAGTGTTTGGGCTCCAGAATGTGGGAGTAGGAGATAAGATATCAATCCCTACACGCTAACAAAATCTTAATCCTTATTCTATTAGCTCTCCACTTTTAAAAACTGCCAAAACTGCCTGGTCATTAGAATCACCTGAGAAGCCATCTTAATTATAATTCAGAACATAAATATTGATGCTATGGAAACTTTATTTTTTAAATAAAACTTCCCAATATTCTGGTAATATTATAGGTTTGGAGGTATTGTCTTATATCCTGAGACCAACCAAATTATTCTTATTAGTGTTTACTACTTCTATCCCCTATATTAAAACATACTTCTTCCATCATTTATTCTGAGACACCATGTCTCTTGAATTATGTTAGTAATAAGGATATAATTTGAGGTGCAAATACTGAAGTAGTTTGCCATTCCATTCTTCAGTAGACCACGTTTTATCAGAACTCTCCACCATGACTAATCCATCCTGGCTGTTCCTGCATGGCATGGCTCATAGTTTCATTGAGTTAGACAAGGCTGTGATCCAAGTGATCGGTTTGGTTAGTTTTATGTACGTGTGGTTTCCTTTTTGGCTGCCCTCTGATGGATAAGGATGAGAGGCTTATGCATGGATGCTAGGTGGTCCTCGGAGGTTGGAAAGGGAGTACAAGGAGATGTGTTAGATGTGGTACCAGGACCTCCTCAGAGTCACAGCTACCACCATCATGCTGAGGATAGTGAAGCTGCCACTCTGGAGGTCTGTGAGTGTCTAGGAGCCTCTGATAGAGGCGTGGAGCCAAGAATACTAAGAACCCCATGAACAGTATGAAAAAGCAAAAAGATATGATACTAAAAGGTGAACTCCCCAAGTTGGTAGGTGCCCAATATGCTACTGGAGAAGAGTGGAGAAATAGCTCCAGAAAGAATGAAGAGCTAAGACAAAGTGAAAACAATGCTCAGTTGTGGATGTGACTGGTGATGGAAGTAAAGTCCAATGTTGTAAAGAACAGTATTGCATGTTACTGTTGGAACACAGCATGGAATGTTAGGTCCATGAATCAAGGTAAATTGGAAGTGGTCAAACAGGATATGGCAGGAGTGAACATCAACAGTTTAGCAATCAGTGAACTAAAATGGACTGGAATGGGCAAATTTAATTCAGATAACCATTATATCTACTACTGTGGGCAGGAATCCCTTAGAAGAAATGGAGTAGCCATCATAGTCAACAAAAGAGTACAACAAATGCAGTGCTTGGGCACAATCTCAAAAATGACAGAGTGATCTCTGTTCATTTCCTAGGCAAACCATTCAATACCACAGTAGTCCAAGTCTATGCCCTGAAACAGTAATGCTGAAGAAGCTGAAATTGAACGGTTCTGTAAGACCTACAAGACGTTTTAGAACTAACACCCCCAAAAGATGCCCTTTGCATTACAGGGGACTGGAATGCAAAAGTAGGAAGTCAAGAGATACCTGGAGTAACAGGCAATTTGGCCTTGGAATGCAGAATGAAGCAGGGCAAAGGCTAGTAGAGTTTTGCCAAGAGAACACACTGGTCACAGCAAATACCCTTGTCCAACAATACAAGAGAAGACTCTACACATGGACATCACCAGATGGTCAATACCAAAATCAGACTGATTATATTCTTTGCAGCCAAAGATGGAGAAGCTCTATTCAGTCAGCAAGAACAAGACTGGGAGCTGACTGTGGCTCAGATCATGAACTCCTTATTGCTAAATACAGACAAATTGAATAAAGTAGGGAAAACCACTAGACCATTCAGGTATGACCTAAATCAAATCCCTTATGATTATACTTATCTGGTATAAGAGGAAATCATGATACACTAGAGAAGACATGTCCTCACAAAGAAGATGGTATTTAGCTAGGCTTTGAAGAATGAGTAGATTCTGAATAAGTGTACTGAAGCAGAAGAAAACAGTAAAGTTTGGGAACATGATATGAGTGTCATATTTATATGTATGTATTATCTTAAACTCAGTGATGGTGCAATTAATAGTTTTCAGATTGAAAAAAAAAAAGAAACACCTGATTAAATACTGCTTCTTTGTGTGTGTGTGTGTTTTTTTTTCTTTGTGTGGTTAAAAGTAATCAATCTGGACTAAAAACATGGTAACTGTTTTAGATTCAAAATGACTTTCAGGCCCCTAAATTACATCCAATCGAAGATTTAGTATATGTGTTATTTCATTAGAAGGAAAAGGAATGAGAGAAAAAAGAAAAAAATACTGTAAATATACATACACGGAAGAACTGTGTGTTGCTGCCAGATTCTAGTGTTTATAAAAGTAGACATTTAATTGGTGAAACTCTGTGCAGAGATAAAAAGAAAATTTGAATCAGGTAGGTTCATAGGAGATCCTCCTTTGAAATTTGCTTTGAAATAGGTATCATGAAATTTCAGTACCTTATGAGTATAACATAATTAGTAAGATTAAGCATTTTCTATACAGCCAATAGATATAACTTCTATGTCAACAATGAAAATATAAATATGGCATAGACAAGAAACAGAGAGTTGAAACAGAAGCCCATGAGCTACATATCTCAGTAAAAATAGAAAATGCATTAAACAAGGGAGACTACTGGTATTTGTTGGCAGAATTGTTTTATACTTTTATCCCAGTTTTAACTGTAAAACACTCTCATTTTAAAATAAGACACACACATGCAAACAAGACATAAACATACAATATTAAAAAATACTTTCTTATATTCTTTAAATTGAGCTCCAGTTAACATCAAATTGTCATTACTTATATTTAGTACCTTTTCTGAGAACAAGCTTCCTTTGCACATGTAATTTATACATCACTCAAAGAGAATTCTAGGCTTTTTAATAATAATTTATGCTACTCTTGGTGATATAACAAACACTGAGTTCTTAATAAAGACCTTTCTTGACTTTAATAGTTGCCATAAAAATTAGGAATATTTTAGTTACTTGTGTCCCACTTTTAAGTCATTCCTTCACAAGTATTAAAAATAAATCTGTAAAGCAATCACAGTCAAAACTATTATGTTTTTCTCTTGAAATCCTTATTAGATCTAGTTGTTCCTAAGAGGGAAAGGGAGCTGGAATGAACTTCAAAGGATGGAGCAAGTCTGACATATATAGAAGTACTACCAAAACTCCCTGTGGTTTTAAAAGAAATTTTAATGGCTGGTATTAATTCTTGACAGTTTTATTTCTAATGTCATCTGGTTGACATAAAAGAGCCACTGTCAATTTAGAAAATGAGGAAAGTAAAATGAGAAAAGCAGTGTAATCTAGGAATGAAATCTAATGCACTTAAAGGTGACTTTTTTTTTAATTGAAAGGAAAAAATAACTTGGCCTCTGAAAACACTGACTTTCCAAATTTCAAATTAATAATAACTACATATTTTACATCTTTTCTCCCTGTTTTACATAAAAATGCAGTAATGCCTCTTTAGAAGCTCTCTTGTTGACGAAACCTTTCATTTTTGGCACTTTTGATTACATGAGGTGATGTGCCTGACAAATAGGTTTCAGTTTCTCTGACGTGCAAATAGAATCCATTTCTACTTTGCTCTTACACACTTTTTGAAAAATCATTAACAGTAAGTGAGGGTGGTCTGAGACACCTTAGGTTCACAATGAATAGTCAATGAAACAATATGGGTAGGTCGTTTAATACAGTTGTAATCGATTGCTGCTGTTGCCTTTCTGGCCAAGCTGTTGTGCAGGAACAGATTTTTAATTAAATAAATAGCTGGGTCGACAGGCAGGTGTGCCTGGGCAAGCAACCTGCCCCGGGATTTGGTTTGCAGCAGTTGCTTGGCAACACAACACAGGCAGCCTCTGAACAACAGCTGCACCCTCTGTTAACAGCGAGCAGATGCTCACACCTCAGAGAATGGCTTCAGAAATAATGATTTGTGAAGAATAGTATGTGGAGCTCTCTAATAAATAGGAAAAAAATATCCGAATGATAAAGGTCAAAGATATTCTGGTCTGTTATAATGAACATGAATTTGGATCTGGTGAAATTATCAGAAAGCAATAAAGATAAAATATTATCATAGCTAAAAAATAAGCTTCTATTCTGTATGAGATAAAGTGAGAGGTTTTTCATATATATTATCTTATTGAATTCTCAAAAAAAGGGAGTGTGGCTGCATTTCAGCAGATGAGACATGAAATTTCAGAGAATTTAAATCACTTAAAAATGTAAAGTTTTCACTACTATTTTAGTGTGCTAATTCAAAGTTGTGCTGAAAGTAGGAACCAAGGTCGGAAGGTTTAACATATCACAAGAGAAAATACACGAAATATAGTAACTGTTACTACTAGCAACTGGTGGCCATCTCTGTTTATAATGACATTTCTCAAGCTGTGTCTATAGGCCCATGCTTGAATTTAATATAACCAAAAGTTTCAGTAATTTGATTTGCTATGGCCAAATTAAAAATAGTATAAAAAGAAGGTCTGGAAATTCTTAATTTCTGTACTCATAAGGTTGTATAATTAGGTTGTGACAAACCAGAACCTCCTACTATTTTATTCTCATCTGATTATTCCATGTCATGAACACATGGCTCCAAATTTAATGTTTCTCTTGGTACAAATTCAGTAGAAGGGAATCATTAGAGGGCTGTCTATTTGCATTTTGATAGAATTTTAAAATTGCTTCAACATTTATTTTAAAATTTATAAGATCTGTATTTTACAAGAGGCTTAACAATTTTTTCAGGCAGTTTATGAATATTTTTCCAGTCCAGCATCCTATGCACATATGGGATACGAGGACCAAAGTACAGATATAAATTACATAATCACACAGAAGAACCTGTCTTCTTTCACAACGGCACCCATATGTACAGTGTGCTCCTCTTTTCCCTTACCTTACAAGTAATGAAGTTGAGTAATGCGGGAACTCTGCTATAAAAATACATAAAGTCAAAATTTTCATTTTGAATGATTTTCTTTAGTAAATTAAGTATATTTTCCTTCAAAGATATGTTTAAATATAAAAACACATCTTCACAAATAGTCTTTGATCATCCTAATATTTGTCTATGAAGATTTGGATGAAAGATATTGACCCTTTTTCCCTTTCAAAACTTTAAAAATATAAGTTATCAAAACAGTCTTTTATGCTTTATCACATTTTTGAATAGGTACAGTTCTTATAGAAGAAAATAAAAACAACAAAATCCCTCCCCAACAATTAAATATATAATTATGTGCTACAGCAATAAGATTAATTTAATATAGAATAAAGATACTAAATTAACCCTTATTGGGTCAACAAATACGTTTGGGGTGATCTAGATAGTGTTTATTTCCTGTTCTTTTCCAAGATACAAACAAACATTATGAATGAGAGAATATGCATATGAAAAGTTGGATGCCCTTAAAATTAAATTCCTAAGAGAATAGTACTGTTTTTATCTTTTTAAAGAGGGCTATGTTTACTGATTAGACACGTTGTTGAATTCCAGGAAAAAACCTTCACTCTCATTTATCCTTAAGACAGACCTACAGAATGACTGTCATCCAAAAATCTTCAAATAATAAATGCTGAAGAAAAGGGAATCCTCCTTACACTGTTGGTGGGAATGTAAATTGGTACTAGGTAGTCACCATGTGGAACAGTATGGAGGTTCCCTGGAACTAAAAATAGAACAACCCCATATGACCCAGCAATCCCACTCCTGGGTGTATACCCCAAGGAAACCACAATTCAAAATGATACATGCACCCCAATATTCACTGAAGCACTATTTGTAATAAACATAAAGCAATCTAAATGTCTATCAGCAGATGAATGGATAAAGAAGATGTGGTATATATATACAATGGAATATTAGCCATAAAAGTGAATGAAATAGTGCCATTTGCAGAGATGTGAATAGACCTAGAGGCTGTCATACAGAGTGAAGAAAAAAATATCATGTAATATTGCTTATATGCAGAATCTAGAAAAATGATACAGATGAACTTATTTGCAAAAGCAAAAGTAGAGACACAGATATAGAGAATTTACAGTTACAAAGAGGGAAAAGAGGGGTGGGGTGGGTTGAATCGGGAGGTTGGGACTGACATATATACACCACTATATACGTGTGCGTTGGTTGCTTAGTCGTGTCCAATACTTTGCGACTCCATGAACTGTATAGCCCTCTAGTCTCCTCTGTCCATGGAGTTCTCCAGGCAAGAATACAGGCGTGGCCCTCAGAATGGGAGAAAATAATAGCAAACAAAGCAGCTGACAAAGAATTAATGTCCAAAATATACAAGCAACTCATGCACCTCAATGCCAGAAAAACAACCCAATCAAAAAAGTGGGCAAAAAACCTAAACAGACATTTCTCCAAAGAAGACATACAGTTGGCTAATAAACAAAAGAAAAGATGCTCAACATCACTTATTATTAGAAAAATGCAAATCAAAACCACAATGAAGTATCATCTCATGCTGATCGGTATGGCCACCATCAAAAGTCTACAAACAATAAATGGTGGAGAGGGTCCGGAGAAAAGTCAACCCTCTTACTCTGTTCATGGGAATAAAAACTGGTACAGCCACTATGGAGAACAATGTGGAGATTCCTTTAAAAACTGCAAATAGAATTGCCATACGACCCAGCAATCCCGCTGCTGGGCATAGGCATACACAACAAGGAAACCAGAATTGAAAGAGACACATGTACCCCAGTGTTCATTGAAGCACTATTTATAATAGCCAGGACATGGAAGCAACCTAGATGTTCATCAGTAGACGAATGGATAAGTAGTGGTACATATACACAATGGAAGATTACTCAGCTATAAAAAGAACACATCTGAGTCAGTTCTAATGAGGTGGATGAACCTGGAGCCTATTATACAGAGTGAAGTGAGTCAGGGAGAGAAAGACAAATACTGTATATTAACACATATATATGGAATTAGAAAGACAGTACCAATGATCCTACATGCAGGGCAGCGAAGGAGACACAGATGTAAAGAACAGACTTCTGGACTCAGTGGGAGAAGGCAAGGATGGGATGATCTGAGAGAACAGCATTAAAACATGTTTATTAGCATATGTAAAACAGATGGCCATTACAAGGCAGGGCACCCAAAGCTGGTGCTCTGGGACAACCCCGAGGGGCAGAGTGGGAAAGGAGGTGGGAGAGGGGTTCTGCATAAGGGGGGGCACACATATACATGTGGCTGACTCATGTTGATGTATGGCAAAAACCATCACAATATTGTAAAGTAATTATCCTCCAATCAATAAAATTAATTAATTAAAAAAAAAAGAATACTGGAATGGGTTTCCAGTATTTCCTCCTTCAGGAGATCTTCCCAACCCAGGGATCAATCCCAGGTCTCCTGCATTGCAGATAGATTCTTTACCACTGAGCCACCTGGGAAAAGAGGTAACTAACAACCTACTGTATAGCCCAGGGAACTCAGTATTCTGTGGTGAGCCAAACGGCAAGGAAGTCTAAGAGAGGACGTATGTATATCTATAACTGATGCACTAACACAACATTGTAAAGCAACTATACTTCAATATATAAAAATTAATTAAAAAAAATCTTCTAAGGAAGTATGACTATATTTTAGCAGATGAGACATGAAACTTCAGAGAATTTAATTCACTTATAAACGTAAAGTTTTCACTATTATTTTAGTGTGCTAACTTAAAATTGCATTGAAAATAGGAAGCAAAGACAGAATGCTTAATATATTACAAGAGAAAATAATGTAGTAACTGTTACTACTAGCAACTAGTGGCCATGTCTGTTTATACTGATATTTCTCATCCTGTGTCTATAGGCTCATGCTTGGATTTAATACAATCAAAAGTTTCAGTACTTTGAATTGTTATAGCTAAATAAAAAATAGTGTAAAAAGATCTGGAAATTCTTAATTTCTGTACACATAAGGATGCGCAATTAGATTCTGACAAACCAGAACCTCCTACTATTTTTTCTTATCTGATTATTCCATGCCATGAACACATAAACACACCCCAATTTTAATGTCTCTTTTGGAACAAATTAAATAGAATGGAATCATTAGAGGCCTGTGCATTTTGAGAGAATTAAAAATTGCTTCATTATTTAAAATTTATAAGATTTGTATTTTACAACTAATACTCAAACAACTCAACTCATTCGCTCATCGGTGTCACATGTGAATGAAGACAAGGGATAAGAAATGCCCTCTCCAATTGCCTGTTCAGACATTTTTAGATTAAGTGGATCACGTAGAGTTTTCTTCAGCATCAGAACCAGGTCCTCTAGGTTATGCAGGTAAATTTATTAATAATTAGTAAGGGGATTAACTGTTCTCGCAGTTAACCCTCTTCAAGGAGATCAGTATGAATCTTTGACTTATAAAACCAACAGAAAAAAATATAATATAAAGGACTTTATTATATAAGGTCTAATGTGAATAAGCGGAGAAGGCGATGGCACCCCACTCCAGTGCTCTTGCCTGGAAAATCCCATGGGCGGAGGAGCCTGGTAGGCTGCAGTCCATGGGGTCGGACACAACTGAGCGACTTCACTTTTACTTTTCACTTTCATGCATTGGAGAAGGAAATGGCAACCCACTCCAGTGTTCCTGCCTGGAGAATCCCAGGGATGGGGGAGCCTGGTGGGCTGCCGTCTATGGGGTCGCACAGAGTCAGATACGACTGAAGCGACTTAGCAGCAGCAATGTGAATAAGACTATCACTATGAAAGAGAAAAGTGAAAATCTGCCTTTGTATTATAATTTAAGGAGTTCTGTGAGTATATCCTAATGCGAGGTAATGAGCATATTCTGGTATTACTGCTAAAAAGATAGTTCAGTTTAACCATAAAAAAAGAAAGATAAAGTGAAATTGAGGGGTATTTCCAACATAATCTACCAGTATCCTTCAAAAAAGGTCTTGAAATAAAAGAAAGAATGATGAGTTATTCCAGACTTAAAGAAGATTACAGGGAAATTATAATTAAATTCAATGTGTGATCCTTAATTAGATCATGGACTAGAAAAAAGACATCAGTGGGGGAGCTGAAAAAGGTCTATGATTAGAAAATATGAATAGTATTGTATCAATATTAATTTCCTGATTTCTTTCATTTTACTGTGGTTTAATAAAATATCAACATTTAAGAAATCTAGTGGTAGGGTAAACAAAAAAATTTTAGGCTAATTTTGCCTAATTGTATATATGATTAATTTCAAAGGAAAAAATTAAAAAACTAGTTTCTAACATCAAGTCATTGTTGGATACAAATCAATATCTATTAAGAAAGAGTCCTATATTAAGCTCTTTTTAGCATCAATATCACTTTCTTGGTAATGATGACTGAGGTCACTAAGGATAAAAGGAAATATATACATATACATGTGGATTAAACTAGATTTTCTGAAAGTAAAATGGGGAATTATAAGTATTGGTACAACAGGGAGTGTTCAGAGCGTGCTGGAGTGTATGGTTATCCTATTTAGAGAAGAACTTTCTGAGTTTACTGAGAAACACACTATAATAGCAGCAACTCATCCATCTTACCCATTTTTGTATTCCAACCACTTAGCATAGTGCCTTGTGTATACTAAAAAGTCAATACATGTTTATTGAATCACACAGAGGCTTGGCAAAGAAGTCGGCTTCCTATAGGGGGAAAATGGCATATTTTATGTTTCACAGTTTAATGTGGGACTGGCTGACTTTATTTACTGAGTTAGTAAATGAATTTTAGGAAAATATCTTTCTCACTCTATTGTATTTTTAAAATTATTAATACCCTTGGTATTTATTACCACATATTGATAAAAATCCCAGACCCAGATGACCCTGTCAACTTAGCAGGAGGCTCAGAAAGAAAGGATGAGCAGTAGGACATTCAGTAGAAATGCTAGAAATTTCTGTGTGTGTGTGTGTTTTAAAGGGTTTTTTTTTTTTTTTTTTTTTTTTTAAGAGGAAGCACAAGCAACGAGTCATTATTGAATAGAGAAACTACTTTGTAGATGGCGATCTAATTGTTGAATGTGCCTGCTGGTGGTGCAAATGAGAAAGTCGTTGAACACTACTTGTTCCCAAATTCTCTCTCATGACACATAAACAAAAGCCTCAACATTCAATCAAGCAATTCATTCAAAATCCAGTGCTGTGTCAAAAAGATGGCCAAATGCTACTTATTAAACTGCTACTATCTTTCAGTAATTAAGAATATGCTTTCCTATATTTCCTCTCAGTAAAAAACATATTCTCATATATTTCTTTCTTTAATTACATGTAATTAAATTTATTTTTAAATTAAAAATTAAATAAATAAATAAATAAATAAATAAATAAAATATATTTATTAACTATATTTCTGTCTTTCACAAATAATACCAGCAAATCTTTGGGCTGCTTTAGACTGCATGAAGACAACACAGTCCATTCCCCTGGACAGGTTAGCATTCTCAGGCATGAATTCTATGTACAATTATTACTAATTTAAAGGAGTGGGTGCCACTTTACCCTCCCTGACTAACAGTCTCAGATTAAGGAATAATTAACAAAGCTTACATATTTGTGATAACATTACATAATGAGAATGGGCAAAGATTTCATTTTCTGTGTTCACCACTTTGAACCAATAATGTTATATTCCTGTAAGTGTGAATATTTATTTATTTAAAATACAAAATGATTTATGGAAAGTCTGGGTGAGGATGGCAGGGTGTCATTAGACCATAGGAGTTTAGCAAAACCTTTACAAGAATTTAAAAATTTTATTTAGGAAAAAGTCTCTTACTTAAAAACATGATAAAAGAAATATAAGTATTTATACACTACTTGCTCAGAAACTTAGTCATCTCCAACTCTTTGTGACCCTATGGACTGTAGCCTCCCAGGCTCCTCTGTCTATGGGATTCTTTAGGCAAGAATGCTGGAGTGCATTCTCATTTCCTCTTCCAGGGGATCCTCCTAGCCAGTGGATCAAACCCATGTCTCTTGAGTCTCCTGCATTGGCAGGTAGATTCCTTACCACTAGTGACACCTGGGAAGCCTGTTTAGACACTAAGATTATATATATCTGAACTATGAACATAGGTTGCTGATCACAGACTCTAACTAAAAAAAAACAATCTTCAGCGATATTTTTACATTTCAGAAAAATGGCTTCTCATTTCCCCACGGAAAAAGAAATCAGAAAACAAGCTTAAATATTTATTCTCTACCTTGAATAAGTGGATCTCTAACTGAAATTGAATAAGAAAGGTAATATTTAAAGACACTCTTAAAGAGATGGGAATACAAGACCACCTGACCTGCCTCCTGAGAAATCTGTATGCAGGTCACTAAGCAATAGTTAGAACTGGACTTGGAACAACAGACTAGTTCCAAAATGGGGAAGAAGTACATCAAGGCTGTATATTGTCACCCTGCTTATTTAGTTTATATGCAGAGTACATCATGAGAAATGTCAGGCTGGATGAAGCACAAGCTGGAAACAAGATTGCCAGGAGAAACATCAATAACTTCATATGCAGATAACAAATTCTAATGGCAAAAAGTGAAGAACTAAAGAGCCTCTTCATGAAAGTGAAACAGGAGAGTGAAAACTTTGGCTTAAAACTCAACATTCAGGAAACTAAGATCATGATATCTGATCCCATCACTTCATGACAAATATATGGAGAAACAATGGAAACAGTGAGAGACTATTTTCTTGGGCCCCAAAATCACTGCAGATGGTGACTGAAGCCATGAAACTAAAAGATGCTTGCTCCTTGGAAGAAAAGCTATGACCGACTTAGATAGCATATTAAAAAGCAGAGACATTAGTTTGTCAACAAAGGTCAGTCTAGTCAAAGCTATGGTTTTTCCAGTAGTCATGTATGGTTGTGAGAGTTGGACTATAAAGAAAGCTGAGGGCCAGAGAATTGGTGCCTTTCAACTGTGGTGTTGGAGAAGACTCTTGAAAGTCCCTTGGACTACAAGGAGGTCCAACCAGTCCATCCTAAAGGAAATCAGTCCTGATTATTCACTGGAAGGACTGATGCTGAAGCTGAAACTCCAACACTCTGGCCACCTGATGCGAAGAACTGACTCATTAGAAAAGACCCTGATACTGGCAAAGATTGAAGGTGGGAGGAGAAGGGGACGATAGTGGATGAGATGGTTGGACGGCATCATCGACTCGATGGACATGAGTTTGAGTAAGGTCGCGGAGATGGTGATGGACAGGGAAGCCTGGTGTGCTGCAGTCCATGGGGTCACAAATAGTCAGACACAACTGAGCAACTGAACTGAACTGAACTGGAAGTTGGAATGGAGGGATGGCGGTGAGTGTTAATTATGCTACACAAATTTTCCAAGACATGAAGAACGTTCATTCATCAGAAGCAATGCAGCTGAAGGTTTTTTAAAGCAAAATATTTTCTTCATTATTTAAGATGTCTTCAAAACCTTACTCCTTTTATTCATATATTTCTCAGAAAGTATAGCATATCTGTGATCCTAAGCACTAGACAGTCATTGAGCGGTTGAGCATGGTAAGAAGGGAATAGAAAATGGAAAGGAAAGTTAGATATTGTTTCTTCCTTCTTTTTAAAGCCCAGACAAAAAGGAGAGTATCGAGTTTGAAAGAGTCTATATTCCTTGAGATAGATAACATGCAAATAAACACGATTTTATTGCTATTAAATTTTTCTGGGCCAGGTACAAGTCATGTATGGAAAACTTTTCCATTTTACTCACAGTTTAAACATGAAGAAATGGTTAAAACTGGGTCATCTGTTATTTAAACTTAAGTACCTTCACTTCTGCTGCCATCCATTTCCCACGTTAGGTACAGTCATAGTCTCATGAGACATAGCCCCACCCCCTAGTCTTAGTAAATATCAACTGCAACTTCAATGTATAATATATCACAATGGGTTGTCTTTATAAGCCTTTAAAACATTATTTCCTAGTGATCATAATACAGAAGCACATAAACAGAGGATTTGAAATGAGTTCCCTCTTGGATTCTCAAGGCTTTTAGGTAAACAGGTGCTTGTTTACAAAAACCACAGAAATCACCTATGAAGCTTTCAAAAATACTGATGTCCAGTATTGTTTACTGGACAGACCAATTAAATCAAAGTCTCTAGGCTGGAACCTGTGAAACAGTATTCTTTAGATTTTTAAAAATTCCTGAGATGCTTGTATTGAGCACGGGTTGAGAAACAGTGATGTAATGCTTTATTAACGATTAGGCTCTCTTTAGTAATGGGTTCTTGGCTCCCCACTTGCCCCCACACCCTAGGTGTGTGATCTTTGCCTAGTGTCCTCATTTACAAAATAAGGATGGAGAAAGAGTGACCATGTTATGGTACTGCTGAACAAATTAAATAAGTTGAGATTTGTAAAGTAATTAGGACAGTAGCCATGACTATGTAAATTTCTATTAAATAAGAAATTAAAATCCTATTAATTAAATAGAAATTAAGAAGTTAAATTTCTATTAAGTAAATGTGAAAAATAAATCAGGCTTTGGGGGTTAACAGGAAGAAATTCCAGGACAGCAAGGGAGTCAGAGTAGCAGCCTGAAGTCCTCAGAGCTTTCCCAGCAGTTCAGTTCAGCTCAGTTCAGTCACTCAGTCGTGTCCAACTCTTTGCGACCCCATGAATCGCAGCACGCCAGGCCTCCCTGTCCATCACCAACTCCCGGAGTTCACTCAGACTCACGTCCATCACGTCCATGATGCCATCCAGCCATCTATCCTGGGTCATCCCCTTCTCCTCCTGCCCCTAATCTCTCCCAGCATCAGAGTCTTTTCCAATGAGTCACCTCTTTGCATGAGGTGGCCAAAGTACTGGAGCTTCAGCTTTAGCATCATTCCTTCCAAAGAAATCCCAGGGTTGATCTCCTTCAGAATGGACTGGTTGGATCTCCTTGCAGTCCAAGGAACTCTCAAGAGTCTTCTCCAACACCACAGTTCAAAAGCATCAATTCTTTGGCACTCAGCCTTCTTCACAGTCCAACTCTCACATCCATACATGACCACTGGAAAAACCATAGCCTTGACTAGACGGACCTTAATCGGCAAAGTAACGTCTCTGCTTTTGAATATACTATCTAGGTTGGTCATAACTTTTCTTCCAAGGAGTAAGCGTCTTTTAATTTCATGGCTGCAGTCACCATCTGCAGTGATTTTGGAGCCCAAAAAAATGCAGTCTGACACTGTTTCTGTTTCCCCATCTATTTCCCATGAAGTGATGGGACCAGATACCATGATTTTAGTTTTCTGAATGTTGAGCTTTAAACCACCTTTTTCACTCTCCTCTTTCACTTTCATCAAGAGGCTGTTTAGCTCCTCTTGACTTTCTGCCATAAGGGTGCTGTCATCTGCATATCTGAGGTTATTTATATTTCTCCCGGCAATCTTGATTCCAGCTTGTGTTTCTTCCAGTCCAGCGTTTCTCATGATGTACTCTGCATAGAAGTTGGAACATCATTAAAGGTTTAGCTTGGGTTTGTTCAAGAAATCCAATCGAACAGAAATGGGAATATTTTGATGCTTTATTTAGTTGTAAATGACTAAAACCAACTAAGAGTATTGACACACATAACTGAAAAGACTAGTGGGCTCAAATGAAATGATCAAGATTTGGAAACACTTTCTCCTCTTTCTTGACCTCACTTTCCTTTCCAGGCTTCATTCTGAGGCATGCTGCTTCTCTTAATGGCAGGAGTTACACCTTACATGCATTCCACTTGGTGGCTCAGAAAACAAAGATATTTCTTCCCCTGTAAGTCCAGGCAAAGTCCCAAGATTGAGTTTCACTGGCTCTAGTTCATCCCACTCAGAATGTTCTTAATGTGTCTTTGTTTTCCTTACATCAGAGCCTCTTGGTTTGAGGCTAATGGTAAATAATCACTGAGCTTGGGAGAATTTGATGCTCTGATTAATTAAATTTAAATCATAGGCTCATTTTGGGAGCCAGAGTTGGAATTAACCCTATACAAATCAGAAGAGTAAGCGATTGACAATCCCTTACAGAAAAAAAGGATGCTATTCCCAAGAAAGTTTAAATGGATTCGGGGCAGATTAACAAGAATAGGTGTCAGCATGCGTGCATGCTAAGTTGCTTCAGTTGTACTCAACTCTGTGCAACCCTATGGACTGTAGCCTGCCAGGCTCCTCTGTCCATGGGATTCTCCAGGCAAGAGTACTGGAGTGAGTTGCCATTTCCTCCTCCAGAGGATCTTTCTGACTCAGGGATTGAACCGGCATCTCGTGCATCTCCTGCATTGGCAGGCGGGTTTCTTTACCGCTAGCACTACTTGGGAAGCCAGGTGTCACCATGATTCAGTTCAGTTCAGTCGCTCAGTCATATCCAACTCTCTGCAACCCCATGGACTGCAGGACGCCAGGCCTCCCTGTGTATCACCAACCCCCACATGTTACTCAAACTCATGTCCATCGAGTTGGTGATGCCATCCAACCATCTCATCCTCTGTCATCCCCTTCTTCTCCCACTTTCAATCTTTCCCAGCATCAGGGTCTTTTCTAATGAGTCAGTTCAGCTTCAGCATCAGTCCTTCCAATGAATAATTCAGGACTGATTTCCTTTAGGATGGACTGGTTGGATCTCCTTGCAGTCCAAGGGACTCTCATGAGTCTTCTCCAACACCACAGTTCAAAAGCATCAATTCTTGGGCACTCAGCTTTCTTTATAGTCCAACTCTCACAACCATACATGACTACTGGAAAAACCATAACTTTGACTAGACAGACCATAATTAAGGTATAATATTTCTAGGTCTCCAGAGACTTCTTTATTAAATTTCTATGTTTAGCTAGATTTGAAACCTATGGATTGGCATACTTAGAGACCTGAGAAGGATCGTCTCCCACTGTCAAGTCTTCCTGCTTTCTAACTTTTGAAATTCTTTGGAGAGAATGAAGAATTTATGCTAAGACTTTATATGCAAAATAACCCTGGAATAGAGAACACACGTATCTAGACTCAAATTAAAATATAACTGACTGATATGAGATGCTCTCTGAGGTGGTTTTTTATTTTTATTTTTATTTTTATGGTTTTAATGGCAAGAGAGGAGAGAGAAGCCAAGGAACAATAAACAGGCCCAGAAAGGTGAAGCCTTGGACACTCTGGGCAAATAGCCTACTTCCCGTGGCTGCCAAAGTTGGCCATGTCCCTTGTCAGAACTCTAAAAAACTAGATTCTCAGCTCATTACATTCTGACATCTTGGAGTGCTCAATGCAGTTCAAAATTTCAAAATCTGCCTCGAGTACCTTTGATTCAAAATCAATTCTTTGGGTGGTTATAGATGGGATGGATTGCGGCCGCCAAAATAATCCCTCAATTCAGTGAAGGACTTGATTGTTTGACTTAGGTAGATTTAATAGTGTGGTTATTGACTAATTTCTTTCACATTTAAAGACCCTGGGACATCATGCAGACAAGCGAGTTTTATTTTTAGTTCAAGCAACTGCCAGAAATGGTACTGTAACTTTAAGATTTAAACACTTTTATCTCATCTGGGAAACCTGGCCATCGGAACACTATGCCAGATTTCGCTTCCCCGCACACCCTGTTTGGAGCGCTGTGCTTGCCTGCCCCACTTTTGACCTCCATCTGTATTTACTCTTGGTTAACAAGTGTCTACTAAGTGATAACTATACATCTGCCCAGTCCTCCAGGCAGACTAATAAAGCGATTTTTTTTTTAAAATCAGCATTTTTATGACCTCTGAAATGAATGTGTTTAAATCTCTGTCTTTAAATTTGGTTTCCATTTTTTTTTCCTGTGAATCTGGACTGTTGATTGTATCCTCCTATTTCTCTACCTTCTGCTTCTGTTTCTTCACTTTGCTGTCTAGAAATATAGGAAGGTATCTTTGCTTCTATGACATCAGAGTCCTTGGGTTTCCCCTAACTCTTTTCTGCTGGCTCCTTTTCTGTGTTCCTGATCTAACATGTAAGTGTTCTTTTAATCAAATTTATGTATCCTTCTAAGCTGGGGTTAACTATCCCTTCTATGTGTTCCCATAATACAAGAATTAATTACACTACATTGAAGTAAGTTGTTTACATATTAGTACCCTTATTGAACTTAAACTTGAGAAAAGAAACTAGATATTAATCACTGTTTGAACTCTACTACCCAGTCCCACCAGTACAACTGCAAATAACCTCTTCATCCATGATATAATACATCCAAGACACTTTGCCTGAAGGAATTGCGTAACAGGGAACTTCCGGCCACTCCAGGTATACATTACAGTAAAGTTAGATCTGATGCTGTGTGGTAGCTGTTCCTCAAACTAGAAAATGATGATGGTCTTTTCTCTAGGCCTATGGAATCAGAATCTGTCAATCACCAGATATTTGTGATGTTGTGCACACTAAGTCAGGTCCTTATTCCTAACACATTTAAAAGGAAGTTAAATCTCAACACAGATGGATTCTGACGCAAAGAAAATAACTATAGATCAGGGGGTATATGAATGTACATGGATAGTAATAATTATTAAACCATTTCAGTAAAAAAAGATTCTGTGCATCCTTTAAGAAGTACATATTCACCTAACCAATAAACTTACTTCCAGAAAGATGAATGCTGATGAGAATAATAAAATATGGAGAAAACAATCATACTGGAAGGGAGTATTGCTGAGACAATATTCATGGATAGTCAAGAACAGATTGGGTCTTGCACAAGTAGATGGGTTGGCCACTGTTAAGAGCACAGAGAGTCTTTTGTGTAACAAGAGAGAGGCACACTCTGGGCAGAGACATAAGTGAGATTGCATAAATCCTTCTCTGTTCGCTTCTGTTTTTACATTGGAATAAGCAGCAGGTCATTAGTTGAGGGTGAGGAGGTACTTGAAATTTGAAGACAATTCTAAAATATGATAAAGGATTTTCTAACAGAATAGGACAACAGTGAGTGACTTCCACCTTGCTAAATCCACTGCTGCACAATTTGAATGACAGACAGCAATTTACATAGTGTATCACTCCTTTTCTCTTAAGATATTGCCTTCACATACTTTCCTGATTTTCTCCCAACTTCCTGACCACTCATCTCAGCCTCCTTTGCTGGCCCTATAAACTCTATGAAGTGCCCCACAGCTCAGATAATTAAACTCTTCTATTTAACACTCCCTAGATGATTTTATCCATTCTTCTGATTTAAAAACTATCTAGGTGCAGATGGCTCTCCAATTCATCTCTCCAGCCCAGAATTCTCCACTGCACTCCAGGTTAATATAAGCAATTGCCTGCTTCATGTCTTCACTTGGAATTTTGCTCTGTCTCTCAAGCTTAACATGTTCAAGATGGAGTCCCTGACATATCTCCACTTGCTACTAAACTTCTCCTGGGTTCTTTCCAATCTTAGTAGCTGGCAGCTCCAGTCTTCTGAGTCTTTTGATTATTCATACACAAAACTTGGAGTTGTGCTTGACTGGTCTCTTTCAGCTCACCTCATTTACAATTCACCAAAAAAATTTTTTTGTCTATAATTTCAAAATATATCCAGATATCCAAATACATGACATTTTCCCCAGACCAACTGCCACCGCTCTGATCTACGGTCAACTTTAGCTTTTTAATTAGCTACTTTTTTTAGTTTACTCTTTCTCTTCATCCATCTATTTTAGTTACATTACCCACCTCAGTGCTACTAGAATATACTAGGCATGTTCCCAATTTAGAGCTTTTGTACTTACTATTTTCTCTGCCTTTAAAACTGCTTCACTGTTCTCCTTGTTAGCCATATGGCCTACTCCCTCACTCTCTTAAAGTCTTTATAGACGTATAGAAAAAGTATGCAAGATTATATGTCAAATGTTATCTTTACATTTTATAGAATACACACATATTAAACTAGTTCTCTTCACATGGTGGAATTTAAGGTGATTTTTAAATTTATATTTGAATACCTAAATATTTTCTTAGTTTACTCCAATGATAATAATGAAACTAACACATTTCAAAATAATGCTTTTTTTTTTCCACATGGAGTTAAACAGTCTCATGAATTATAAAGTTGCTATTCACTTCCACCCTCACTGATGTAACTATTTGTGATAAATATTATCTGCTTTATTCCCATCCCGCTAAACTTCTCTCATCCATTACTCGATGCAACTTTGTACATACATCAGTGAGGATTTAGAGATGTAACACTTGAGGTCTATAATTGCCTCTTAAATCCTGTATTCACCTTCTACTGATTTTATAAACTGGTATACACACATCTGGAATCACTTACACTGCAGTGACTCCTGCAGGGACGACTGGGACAGCAATGATGACAGTAACAGCTGACGCTTCTGAAGGCTTCCTCAGACTCCATCAAAAGCAGCATCTTATTCAGCCATCACTAGGAACAAAGCTAGTGGAGGG
Source organism: Budorcas taxicolor (assembly GCF_023091745.1). NCBI lineage: Eukaryota > Metazoa > Chordata > Mammalia > Artiodactyla > Bovidae > Budorcas > Budorcas taxicolor. The sequence continues at coordinate 40,011,094 of NC_068913.1, read as the reverse complement.
GATGGAATTGCAGTGGAGCTCTTTCAAATCCTGAAAGATGATGCTGTGAAAGTGCTGCACTCAATATGCCGGCAACTTTGGAAAACTCAGCAGTGGCCACAGGGCTGGAAAAGGTCAGTTTTCATTCTAATCCCAAGGAAAGGCAATCCCAAAGAGTGCTCAAACTACCGCACAATTGCATTCATCTCACAGGCTAGTAAACTAATGCTTAAAATTCTCCAAGCCAGGCTTCAGCAATACATGAACCGTGAACTTCCTGATGTTCAAGCTGGTTTTAGAAAAGGCAGAGGAACCAGAGATCAAATTGCCAACATCTGCTAGATCATCGAAAAAGCAAGAGAGTTCCAGGACATCTATTTCTGCTTTCTTGACTATGCCAAAGCCTTTGACTGTGTGGATCACAATATACTGTGGAAAATTCTGAAAGAGATGGGAATACCAGACCACCTGACCTGCCTCTTGAGAAATCTGTATGCAAGTCAGGAAGCAACAGTTAGAACTGGACATGGAACAACAGACTGGTTCCAAATAGGAAAAGGAGTACGTCAAGGCTGCATATTGTCACCCTGCTTATTTAACTTCCATGCAGAGTATATCATGAGATATGCTGGGCTGGAAGAAGCACAAGCTGGAATCAAGATTGCAGGGAGAAATATCAATCACCTCAGATAGGCAGATGACACCACCCTTATGGCAGAAAGTGAAGAGGAACTCAAAAGCCTCTTGATGAAAATGAAAGAGGAGAGTGAAAAAGTTGGCTTAAAGCTCAACATTCAGAAAACGAAGATCATGGCATCCGGTCCCATCACTTCATGGGAAATAGTTGGGGAAACAGTGGAAACAGTGTCAGACTTTATTTTGTTTGGCTCCAAAATCAGTGCAGATGGTGACTGCGGCCATGAAATTAAAAGACGCTTACTCCTTGGAATAAAAGTTATGACCAACCTACATAGTCTATTCAAAAGCAGAGACATTACTTTTCCAAGAAAGGTCCGTCTAGTCAAGGCTATGGTTTTTCCAGTGGTCATGTATGGATGTGAGAGTTGGACTGTGAAGAAAGGTGAGCGACGAAGAATTGATGCTTTTGAATTGTGGTGTTGGAGAAGACTCTTGAGAGTCCCTTGGACTGCAAGGAGATCCAACCAGTCCATTCTGAAGGAGATCAGCCCTGGGATTTCTTTGGAAGGAATGATGCTAATGCTGAAACTCCACTACTTTGGCCACCTCCTGTGAAGAGTTGACTCATTGGAAAAGACCCTGATGCTGGGAGGGATTGGGAGCAGGAGGAGAAGGGGACGACAGAGGATGAGATGGCTGGATGGCATCTCTGACTCGATGGACGTGAGTCTGAGTGAACTCTAGGAGTTGGTGATGGACAGGGAGGCCTGGCGTGCTGCAATTCATGGGGTTGCAAAGAGTCGGACACGACTGAGCAACTGAACTGAACTGAATTGAAGTGATTCAACCTCAGACTAAATCCATAAAAGAGGTAGTTGGCAATCCCCTTTAAAGAGAGTTTAGATATGAGATTAATTAATTTGCCCAAGATTACATAACAAGTAGGACTTCCCTGGTGGCTTAGATGATAAACAACTGCCCGCAATGCGGGAGACCTGGCTTCAGACCCTGGGTTAGGAAGATTCCCTGGAGAAGGGAACAGCTACCCACTCTAGTATTCTAGCCTGGAAGAATTCCATGGACTGTACAGCTCATGGGGTCATAAAGAGTCAGACATGACTGAGAGACTTCCGCATATAACAAGTAAAACATTTGGAATTCAAAATGAGGACTGATTTCAATGACTTTGGTCTGAACACTACCGTGCTTCACATTAAGTTGCTTCAGTTGTGTCTGACTCTGTGAAACCCTATGGACTGCAACCTCCCAGGCTCCTCTGTCCATGGGATTCACCAAAGAATACTGGAATGGGTTGCCATGCCCTCCTCCAGGGGATCTTGCTGACCCAGGGGTTGAACCCACATCTGTTATGTCTAACCTGCATTGGCAGGCAGGTTCTTTACCAATAGCACCACTATACAACAAAAAGGTCATCTCTGTGATAATAGCTTCCAAAAGAGGACAAGGAGATTAATTAAATCCAGAATCAGGCAGCAGAGAAACCTATCAGACGGATTTTTTCACTAGGCACCAGAAGACTCCTAAATCTCCTAAGGTTTCCTGTTAAAATGAGCTGTAAAATGATTGGTTAAAGACACAGAATATAAGGCAATATGAACAAACATTAACTTCTGGCCCTTTTAATTTTACCTAATTGTGTATAATTTTTCAAGAAGTCCTTTCTATATCACAGCTTTTCCATTGTAAAATTAGTGGGTTTTGATTCATTGTTCTCTGATAACATTTTCAATTCAGCATTTAAAAAATATTTTATAAATGTTTGCCTCGACTGTGGAAACACACACACAACAATTCTGTATTCTAGTTGGAGTCTCAACTAATTTTATAGTGAATTATTAAAAATATGAGATTCGATAAATAAATTTCAGATTCCTATAATGTCAGTAAGAGTGGTGGTGAAGGCTATCATGTAAATTGAAGTTCCAAGGGATGACCTTACATATTTTCAACAGATAATGCTTAAACAAAAGCACGCTACCAGGACTTTGATAATTACTACTCTTTCTCTTAAAATGAGGTTAGAAGAATAGAGTGGTTTGTCTTTAGAAATATTTGTCTTATGTAGTCAAAATCTCACGAAGTAGATTCTTAAGAGTTATAAAGGGAATGTTGAATGTTCCAAGCTTTTTGTAATGTTAGAGCATACTGTCCAATGGAGAACTTTGACCATTTGAACACTCTGAACATGGCACCACTTGGCTAACCAACATCAAGTTGAATGTAGACAGAGATTGGCACTGCTATAGTAATACATTGTGAGCTGATGTACTGGGGAAATCACACTAAATTTTTCTTAAATTTTTAAAACTGCTATCATTATTTAAAAATTTAGAAAAGTAAATAGAATGCAAAATAAACTTTAACTAGTCTAATGGCCAATAAAAGTTATCTGAACATGCAGGTTGAAGAATTTAGCATTTAAAAGTATTTGGCATTAGCTGAAAAGTTAGGAAGTTTTATCAGCCCTAATAAGGAAAATAACATCTTTAGAAACAGTGAGGAAGAAGCATTCATTCTAAGTACAGCAAAATCTACCATAACCAAAAAGTCTGCCTTAAAAATACAACTGAATAAAACATAGGTTGCTTTTTTTTTTCCCAAGTGCCCAGGCCTGACTACTGAAGCTAGCCCGTTTCCAGCCTTCCGCTGCAGAAGCTAAAGCCATTCATTCCCATCCCTGCTATGGTTTGGCGCCACCTGGTGGAAGTAAAGCTCTCTGTTTTAAGTGGTCAATAGAGGATCATCGTTTTCCGTTAGAGAACTGGTGAAAGTCAGAGAAGCCTTTTCAAATACTGAAAAAAAAATATTTAAATAGGAATCAAAGAAGCAAAGCATACAGATCTATGCCCTAAGCCAACACTTTAGAAATCTGAGGAAGCAAAGTGTGTATTAGTCAGTTTGGGCTACTATAACAAAATAACACAGAATGAGAGCTTCCCTGAAATCTTCCCTGGTAGCTCAGCTGGTAAAAAATCCACCTGCAAAGCTGGAGACCCTGATTCGATTCCAGAGTCGGGAAGATCCCCTGACGAAGGGATATGCTCCCCACTCCAGTATTCCTGGGCTTCCCTGGTGGCTCAGATGGTAAAGAATCTGCCTGCAATGCGGGAGACTTGGGTTTGAACTCTGGGTTGGGAAGATCCTCTGGAGGAGGGCATGGCAACCCACTCCAGTACTCTTGCCTGGAGAATCCCCATGGACGGAGGAGCCTGGTTGGCTACAGTCCATGGGGTCATAAAAAGCTGGACGTGACTGAGTGACTAAGCACACACAGAATGAGAGGTTTAAACAGCAGACATTTACCTCTCACAGTTCTGGAGGATAGGAAGTCCAAGGTCAGGGTACCAGCACAGTGGAGAAGTTCTCTCCTTACATGTACACAGCTGCCTTCACACTCTCCAGGACAGGGGGAGGCACAAACCCCATCATGAGGGACCTAACCTCATGACCACATCTAAACCTAACTACCTCCCAAAGGCCCCATCTACAAATACACCATCACATTGGGGGTTGGAGCTCCAAATTAGGAATTTTGAAGGGACACAATCATTTGGTCCCTAACAGAGTGAGAAATATCTTACAAATTGGACTTATCTGTCTGGACAAAATAGCAGTTGTGGTAATGATATATAGATTTTTTTCTATTCAATTTTTAAGAAAACTTCCATTCAGTCGCTCAGTCGTGTCCAACTCTTTGTGACCCCATGAATTGCAGCACACCAGGCCTCCCTGTCCATCACCAACTCCCGGAGTTCACTCAGACTCACGTCCATTGAGTCAGAGATGCCATCCAGCCATCTCATCCTCTGTCGTCCCCTTCTTCTCCTGCCCCCAATCCCTCCCAGCATCAGAGTCTTTTCCAATGAGTCAACTCTTCAAATGAGGTGGCCAAAGTACTGGAGTTTCAGCTTTAGCATCATTCCTTCCAAAGAAATCCCAGGGCTGATCTCCTTCAGAATGGACTGGTTGGATCTCCTTGCAGTCCAAGGGACTCTCAAGAGTCTTCTCCAACGCCACAGTTCAAAAGCATCAATTCTTCAGCACTCAGCCTTCTTCACAGTCCAACTCTCACATCCATACATGACCACTGGAAAAACCATAGCCTTGACTAGATGGACCTTTGTTGGAAAAGTAATCTCTCTGCTTTTCAACATGCTGTCTAGGTTGGTCATAACTTTTCTTCCAAGGAGTAAGTGTCGTTTAATTTCATGGCTGCAGTCACCATCTACAGTGATTTTGGAGCCCCCCAAAATAAAGTCTGACACTGTTTCTATTGTTTCCCCATCTATTTCCCATGAAGTGATGGGACCAGATGCCATGATTTTCATTTTCTGAATATCGAGCTTTAAGCCAACTTTTTCACTCTCCACTTTCACTTTCATCAAGAGGCTTTTGAGTTCCTCTTCACTTTCTGCCATAAGGGTGGTGTCATCTGCATATCGGAGGTTATTGATATTTCTCCCGGCAGTCTTGATTCCAGCTTGCTGAAGGAAACTTCAGACTAGCTAAATATAGAAAGCAATGATTACCATTTAAAACCTTGTATATGTGGTTAGACAATGTACTGGAATATATAGATTCTGGGCAATATTGGTTTTTGTCTATTTTCAAGTTTCTTTTTATTCCACCTTTATTGGGAAGATTTGCCTCACTTCACTCCTCTAGGTCTCAGTTTTCTTAGGTGTAAAATTACAATGTTAGATTAGATACTCTGTGTTCTGTCCTAGGGTTAATACCATAATAACTATACTGTTATCACAAATAACATATTTGGACAACACTTTATGCTTTAGAAAATGCTTCCATATGTTATCAGTTAACTCCCAATAGCCTCAAAAGCCAAAGTTTGTAATAAGTCATTTTACAAATAAGAGGGAACAGGCTTTAAGCAATTTTTCTACGTGAGAATAATTGGTAGGTGCTGGGGCTAAGATTCAAACCTGAAATTTCTGATTCCAAATTTCATGTTTTCGTTACCAGGCCAAGTATTTCCTCATCTGGGAGGTCAGTGATGTATCTAATTTTCTACTCTCAAAAAGATCCTCAGTACTCATGTGGGATATTCCATATTTCTCTGCTCCCACAGTCCCTCTCTTTTGAAAGTGGCAAGTTTCTGAGCTATGGAAATGGTGCCAAGGGTCCTGTTCAAGAGAGATGATACAAGGGATTCTAAGCAAGTACAACCAAGTTTGCACAACATCCTAATTGCTAAATTAGCCTCCTATCTCCAGAAAGGAGGTGATGGAGAAGACTCTTGAGAGTCACTTGGACTGCAAGGAGATCAAACCAGTTAATCCTCAAGGAAATCAACACTGAATCATTGGAAGGACTGATGCTGAAGCTGAAGCGCCAATACTTTGTCCACCTGATGTGATAAGACGACTCATTGGAAGAGATCCTGATGCTGGGAAAGATTGAAGGCAAAAGGAGAAGGGGGCAGGAGAGGATGAGAGTTCAATAGGATCATGACTCTGTGGACATGAATCTGAGCCAAATCCAGAAGATACTGGGGGATAGAGGAGCATGGTGTACTGCAGTCCATGCAGTCACAAAGAGTCAGACATGACTTAGCAACTGAACACCACCACCTCCAGAAAGGCCCAAACAACTTGAGAGATGGAGGAGAGATACCAGGAGAGGTAGTCAGAGGACTATTCCAGCAGGACTGCAGGCTTTGATACCAGATGAAACTGGGTTCATGCCTTGCCTTCCCCTATCAAGGTATGTTAATCTTGCTTAACTCTGCTGACTGATTAGAGTATAGATCTTATCTGCAAAATACCTACAACATGTGGCACTGGGGAGGTTGAAATGGCACAAATGTATAAAAAAGCACCTAATTCAGTGTCAAGAGCATTGATGACATCTGACAATATTAAGTCTTTTTATAGATACCAGATAGTTCAACTGAAATTAGTTAATTAAGTCTCCACGTGCATTTACTATTCTGTCACCTAAAAACATTCTGGACTATTATTTTTTAAAAAAAGTTTTAATGCCACCAATACAGTAACATCAGTTCAGTGCAGTTGCTCAGTCGTGTCTGACTCGTTGCGACCCCATGAATTGCAGCACGCCAGGCCTCCCTGTCCATCACCAACTCCCGGAGTTCACTCAGACTCACGTCCATCGAGTCGGTGATGCCATCCAGCCATCTCATCCTCAGTCGTCCCCTTCTCCTCCTGCCCCCAATCCCTCCCAGCATCAGGGTCTTTTCCAATGAGTCAGCTCTTCGCATGAGGTGGCCAAAGTACTGGAGTTTCAGCTTTAGCATCATTCCTTCCAAAGAACACCCAGGACTGATCTCCTTTAGAATGGACTGGTTGGATCTCCTTGCAGTCCAAGGGACTCTCAAGAGTCTTCTCCAACACCACAGTTCAAAGGCAGTAATTCTTCGGTGCTTAGCTTTCTTCACAGTCCAACTCTCACATCTATACATGACTACAGTAACATAAATAATCATAAATAATGTTAAACTGTATGCTTTGACCTTAGAAATCCAAATACGCAGTGAAGAAATCTGTCCATTCAGCAAATATTTATAGAGCATCTACTAATGCTCAGTGCTGGGGAACAAAATAGAATTTTTTTTTTGTATCATGTCATTTATATTTTATCTACACTTTTACTTAATTATCTACGTATAGTAGACTGTACTTTTTAGAAAAATCTTGCCATTGATAAGTCCAAATTTACTTTTAACTTTGGTATAAACTTTCCTTGACAACTCTAACTCCCACAAGTATAACAAGGCAATAGATATGTTTGGCAGAGCAACTATTTATGTCCTGTCTTCTGTGTTGCCGGGGTGATGGTAGCAATATCGAAAACATTGGAGGTGGTTGTTATCGGCAAGGATCCTAACTTTCATTTCCAAATGGAAGAACTGTAAAAAGCAAAATGTAGGCTGGGATGTGGGCTGTAGACTGGTCATGGCTATACATAAACTAGATGAATGGGTTATTGGTGATTAACCAAGTGTGGATGCTATTCTTGGAAAACTAATACTGATAGGCAATATCTCCTTAATATTTAAAAATTAATGACATTTGGTCATTACATCAAATACTTTTATTAAAAGCTAATACCATATCATTGCACAATATTACTTTTTTTTGTCCACGTTTCTGTCCTTTCATGGAAAACAATTCAAAAGGTTTACTGAACTTTTGGTTCCTCGATATACATTGAAATGTTGCTACGGTTCAAATTCAGTTTCTAAAGGATTTTTAAAACATATTGATTATATACTTTAAAGGGAATAAATGATTACATACTAACCCTGAAAGAAAAAGTTATCTCTTACGTTGCCTGAATTTTTGGTCATATTTGAAAGCACCACATATTTGAAAGTACCAGAGAGTAAGTAATTGGTGAATTCTCTCCCTCACCACCTATTTCAATCTTTTAACTCCAAGCCAACTAATACATTGGCAGTGAATCAATTTAAAAAGAAACTTTTTGTAATGGATGCTGTGCATTGACCCAAACTCTGGGTGGCAATAGAAAGGACGGTGTGGAGGGAAACAAGCGAAGGTCAAGACTGAAGACACAGAGATCAAGACTACATTTCTTCGGTTTCTTTGCTGCTTGGTTTTTTGTTTGCTTTCTTTTTTAGGTTTCAAATGTATTTCCTTTCTTCAATTATATTATAATGAGCAGCTGAGCGCTTAGATGACAAGCTGATTTAGAAACAATTCTGTGTTAGAGCAACTGTAATGGCCGCTTATCTCTCTACCCCGTTAGGATGTCTCTACGAGATTCCATTCTATTCCATCCTGTGACACCAAGCACTCATATGACAACACAGAAAATGGTTCTGCTAGCTACCACAATATTACCAAATGTGTCATGGAAATGCAGTGAATATTTTAAGTGGTTCTTTCTTGCCATAAATTTCTGAATGCTTAGGTTTTTGAGACTACAGTTGACCCTTGAACAATGAGGAGATTTGGGGTGCCCATCCTCTGTGCATTCAGAAATCAAGGAATAACTTATAGTTGGCCCCTCGTGTATATGGTGTCCCCATCCGAAGATTCAACCAGTCACAGACCTTGAACCATAGTATTTACTACTGGAAAAGAAATCCACATATAAGTAGACTTGCACAGTTCAAACCTGTGTTGTTCAATGTTAATTGTACTTGGTGCATTTCTGGCCAAGGAAAACATCATCAAGGTATGATAGAATTGCAATTGATTGCATCTGTAAGGAGACCTGGTAGGAACTGGGACACTCCAATGCTTTCCTTATAAAGTTCAAGATTCTGCTTCTATTAAAAAAAAAAAAATTCTGGAAAAGCCAAATGGAACACAGGCATAAAACAAAGTATGGGTGGGTGGGGGGCTTTAGACCCCGGTGGGTGCATCAGCACATCCCTGTGTTCACCAACCTACAGGCTCCACTGCTGGTTCTCTTGATGCAAATTACATTTTGCCTATTACATGCAATGTTGTAATATTTGAAAGGCAGGACTAATATAGAGACATTTTGTATGTTTGATCTGGTTTGTTTGTTTATGCCACTAATCAAAGTCATATGGATACAAAGTTTGGCAGCAGCTTTAAAACTTTTCTGGCAGAGTCTTAGTGTCTACTTACTAGCTTCTTGGGTTTTGAGAAGCATTGTGCAGCCAACTCTGAAGATCGAGGCTGGTGTTCACTTCTTAAACTGTTTCAACAGTTTTTCAATTACCAAATCCTCTGTTAAGTCGCTTTCTGTGCAAAATACCTAAAGTAATTTTGGTTTTCTATATCAACCTTGTTGAATATACTCTCATGTTCTTCTCTGCTTAAATGCTTTAATATCTAACACTCTTTATGGGAATCTAAGTACTTAACATTACACGAAATGGGCTGTATAATGATAAATTTCTCACAATTATATATATATCTTTTTTTAAAAAAAAGTCCCTTTTTTAATTCCCAGATTCATTTATTCACAATCCTGGTTAGATGATTGTAGGAGGTTTATCATATAAAGGAAGATAGATAAATCTACCTTCCTTCAAATTCTCATTCTAATCCACCATTATACGATAAACCTCCTATGATCACCTAACGAGAATCGATCTCATTCTTCCCTAGCTGAACTCATCAGCATTTGTGTTTCTTTAGGATCTTGTTAACCCAATACTCAATACCATTCAATTTCAAATGAACATTGAGAAATCTCTCCCCCAATTTATATCATCCATTTATTTACCCCCAAATTATCAAGTGTTTAACCACAAGCCAGTCATCAAGCTAGATACTAGAGTGAGGTATGAATACGTAGTCACTGTCATATTAAATTTTTTACCTTAATAAGGTAGAGAAGTATTAAGTAGACCTAAATGAATATTAAAGTGTCAATTCTGATAAGTTCTATAAAAAGCAGTGCTATGTGCCTATATAGGGGATATTATCTGGTTTGAGGGACAGGAAAAGCTACTATGGAAGTGACCCTGGAGGTAATATCTAGCGGATGGTTAGACATTAAGTGGAGGAGGAAGGAATACTGGCAACACAGCATGTTAGTAAGTCTTGCTAAACAGGCACTTAAGAAGGAAATGGAGTCCCTGCTCCTTCAACAGGGAGCCCTCATCTCTGTGTGATTCTTATGAAGCCTCCTTTCCTTTGGATGTGGAGGAGACACCTTTCCTCGTACGGAAAGAATGCCATCAAAGGAAACACTTCCATTCCACAGGGCTTGCTACCTGCATGCCTTCTACGTGTCTCTTCTCTAGGTTTTCCACACACACACACAGCCGCCCACATGTACACGCACCTGGGAGAATGGTTGTATTAACTATTAAATGTGTATAATACACATTTATTACTTATCTAGGCCCTGGTAATTTCCTGTTATCTATGCCTGTGCTGGCATTTAATCTTCACAATAATCCTATGAAGTAGGAATTTGCCAAGGAGGACACTGCAGCGCAGAAATTACCCAGTAGTATTACTAACTGCTAGATATAAGCACATTGAGCATTTACCTTGCTAAGTGTAAGTGTTGTGAGCACTATTTTCTAGTTATTGTTATTCTCATTTTATTGGGGAGGCTGCAGGGAAGGGAGATTAAGTAACTTGCTCATAGATACACAGTATGGCCAGGTCTGGACTTGAAGCAAGCCAACTCAATACAGCACCTGTGCATTAATACTAACCACTCTGTAGTATTACAGAGTGTAATATGTAGTAATGTAGTATTACATTAATATGTAGTAATGTAGTATTACATTAATATGTAGTAATGTAGTATTACATTAATACTAACCACTCTGTAGCTTTCCAGGGCTGGTTCTTATCCTGCCTGGTAAACCCTACAGAGAGGATTCTGAACTCCATTTTTGGAGTATCTCTTCAGAAAGCGAGTACCTCTTCAAATGCAAGCTTTGGGTTCTAGTCACCAATTCTGGAACAACTGGAAAATGCCTAGTCGGTCATCCTATTATATATGAGAAATTTCCTCTGTCATTTAATAAACTTCTGAATTTCTGTCTCTTCTAGGGTAATATATACTGAGAAATGCATAAAAGTTTATATTAAAAGTAAATAAAATATAATTAGGGTCTTAAATTGTTTTAAATAAATGTATGTAAACAACTGAAACTTGTGAATAATATATTATTTTAGATGACTCACAACATCGCTTACTGTCATTAGTTTGTACTAGTGAGAATCAAATTATAGTAGAAAGATAAGAGTTAATACATTTGAATCAAGAATGAACAAGAAAATATCACCAAAGTGATTTTGCTAGCAAAAAGACTAGCATAACGAAAAAAAGAAATCTGCCGTAGAAGTGACTTATAGAAAAATGATCTTACCACTCTTTTATTGATTCCTTTGCCATTACATGAAAATGTAGAAGCAGGGTTTTAAACAGGTCCTGAATTGAATCTTAGAGATGTCTCTGGAAGAGTACTAAGGTGTCAGTAAACACCGCTAAACTTTATGTGAAATTTGTGTTTATTTGTGTGCATGTGTTTTTTTCCTGGGGGAAAGAGTCCACAGCTTTTTACCAGCTTTCTAAGTGGTCCCCCCAAAAGGTTAAGCAACACTGATGCAACACAGTGATATAATTATGTAATTGTCAATATTAAACACATTCAAGATAATATATTTATAATTACTAAAAGAAATCACTCATCACTCTCTATTAAATAAAAAAAAAATTGTGGTTTTAAAGACGGACTATATAAACCACTAAAATAAGCACTGATATATACATCTCTGCACTGGATGAAGGTAAGATGGGCCCCATGCAGATGGATCACATGGAACTGTTACCCAGCAGCAATTTTTCCTTCTATCAGTAGCCTATTTTACCTTCAATCTTATATCCTTTAAAAAAAAATATCTGAGGTGATTACAAGTGATATAAAGTTCTCAGATCTAGTAACTTTTCAAGTTTAAAATGTTCTTGTAAATAAATAGTTAATAAAGGTGAATTCTCCTTTCTCTTATCTGACTCAGTTCAGTTCAGTTCAGTCGCTCAGTTGTGTCCGACTCTTTGCGACCCCATGAATTGCAGCACTCCAGGCCTCCCTGTCCATCACCAACTCCCAGAATTCACTCAGACTCATGTCCATCGAGTCAGTGATGCCATCCAGCCATCTCATCCTCTGTCGTCCCCTTCTCCTCCTGCCCCCAATCCCTCCCAGCATCAGGGTCTTTTCCAATGAGTCAACTCTTCACATGAGGTGGCAAACAGGGCATAATTATTGGAGTCTCACTGGTTATAGCAGAGATACTGCAACAGAATAATCTGATGTATAGTTACCTTCATTGCTCAAAACTGGTCCTTCTTCCTTAGGCAGTTTTAGAACGTCAGCTTATAATCATATTGTTTGTTTACAAGGTTATTTTGTTATTGACTAATTTGTATGAGTCTAAAAAACTAAGTTTGTGTGATTTAGAATTTTAAAAATTAAAGGCAATATGTACATGTACATACACAAAAATATATAAGAAAATTTTAACAATTTAATACATGTATGTAGTTAATATCATATCTGTCTGATAATACACTTATTTTAAGAACTATTTTATTTAATGAAATTTTAGAAACATAGATCAACTTGGATCATATACTTGATCATGTATAATATACTTGCATTTTCTTATCTCTGAATAATCTGCCCAGCATTTGGATTATGTTGCTAAAAATGTCTTCATATATTTAATGCACCTTGAAGTAAAACATCCTTTGAAAATCCTAATATTAGAAGATTTTCTAAAAGACTGAGGGACTACCCAAAATGAACATATATGAGAAAATTAACTGACTTTAAACAAAATAAAACAAACACCAAAAGGGAAGGAGAAGGAAACAGGAGAGGAAGAGTGCAGCCTTTGTGTCACTCTGCTGGTGGTCCTCTAATTCTGTACTTTCATCTTGATGTATGACTGGTCTATATTTCTCCAGGTCTCTAGAGACTGATTTATCTCAAATGGAGTGGGCTGGAAGAACTATATGCCAACTTCTAGATCTAAGTTTTCGGATTCCCACATTCTCCTGCCAATTCCACTCAGACTGGACCATGACCATGATATCAACATCATAGAAAAAGAGCTTTCAACCTGTAACCTAAGGGCTAAAACTAGATAGAACTCGCTGTACTCATGATATTTGGATAGTGAAGATTTTTATCCTTATTTTTATTAATTTAAGATTTTCTTCTGTTGAAAACAGAGACAATACACTGTAGTACATGCAGCTTCGGCAAAAATAGAAATTACAGGTATCTTCAAATCATTACAGTCAGTGCAGATATTTTAAGATATTGCTTACGTCCACAATTGCTTCAAAATTATGGTACTTATACCCATAATACAGACTTTTTACATCATAATTTAAACTTTTAAGGAAGTATACATTTATATATTTTGATTATGGTGTTTTAATGTAATTTGTTCCCTTTTAATCTGATGTATTTTATGCATGTTTCCTTTTTAATCTGATGCATTTTATTTTATGCATTTATGATAAGAAAGTCTATACACTTTAGGAGATTACCAAAGAGATCCATAACACAAAAATTTGAGAACCCTGACTGCCATGCAGAATGGGAGAAGCAAGAACATGGAAGGAACTCAAGCCCCTGAATGGCCACAAGGGAAAAATAACTCCCTGCAGAACTTCCTGGCAGCCTAAAAAAGGCAATTCAAATTGTTTCATGAGGGAAAGAAACATCTTTGCCATATAAGCCAATCTACTTTTCAGTCCTTTTTGTGGCAGCACTCTGCACATAACTAACACATCCTTTATTATCAACTTCTGTTTCGTTATTATAGGAAAGAGACACTTTATAATTTTTACTAAGAATTAAAAGAATAAGGAAAAATATTTTTAAGAATTAAAATAGCAATTATTTTTTTATATAGAATTAAAGAGTGTTTGGGCTTCCTTGGTGGCTCACAGGGTAAAGTGTACGCCTGCAATGCGGGAAACCTGGGTTTGATTCCTGGGTTGGGAAGATCCCCTGGAGAAGGAAATGACAACCCACTCCAGCCTGGAAAATCCCATGGATGGAAAAGCCTGGTAGGGTCCATAGGGTCGCAAAGAGTTGGATATGACTGAGTGACTTCACTTCACTAAAGAGTGTTTAATGTTTTAATACAATAAAATACCTATGCAAACATTAAACTTTTAGCTATAAAAAAATAAGCAAAAATTTAATTCATTTTACTTTGGTATATGGTGTTAGGAAATGTTCTAATTTCATTTTTTAACATGTAGCTTTCCAGTTTTCCCAGCACCACTTAAAAGATACTGTCTTTTCTCTAATATACAGTCTAGCATGGCTTGTCATAGATTAATTGACCATAAGTGTATAGGTTTGTTTCTGGGCTCTCTATTCTGTTCTACTGATCTATAAATCTGTGTGTGCACGCGCACACACGTGCACGAGTGTGTGTGTGTGGGTGTTTGGGCCAGTGCCATACTGTTTTGATTACTATAGCTTTGTAGTACAGTCTGAAGTCAGGAAGAATGTGACTTTCAGTCTTTCTTTCTCAAAAAAAAAATGTATAAAGTTTTTTAAGGTCTTTTGTTTTTCCATACAAAATTTTAAATTAGTTGTTCTACTTCTGTGAAATTAATCTACAACAAAGTAGGCAAGAATATATAATGATGACAAAAGTTTATGCAACAAGTGGTCCTGAGAAAACTGGACAGTTACATGTAAAACATTCAATTAGAACATTTTCTCACAACATATACAAAAATAAAATCCAAATGGATTAAAGACTTAAATTTAAGGCCAGAAACCATAAAACTCCTAGAAGAAAACATAGGCAGATTCTCTTTGACATAAACCATAGTAATGTTTCTGGATCTTGTTTCTAAAGTAAAACAAAACAAAATAAAACAAAACCAAGTGGGATCTAATTAAACTTAGAACTTTTGCACAGCAAAGGAAACTAATGAGAAATGGAAAAGGCAACCTACTGAATGGGAGAAATCATCTGTAAATGATATGACCCATAAGAGATTAATATCCAAAATATATCAATGGTTTGCACAACTCAACATTAAAAAAAAAAAAGCAAACTCAATTGAAAAATGGGCAGAAGGTATGAATAGACATCATTCCAAAGAAGACATACAGATGGCCAATAGGCACATGAAAAGATGCTCAATACTGTTATTCAGAAAAATGCAAATTAAAACCACAATGAGATATTACATCATACCAGTCAGAATGGCTATTATAAAAAAGAATACTAATAACAAATGTTGGTGAGGATGTGGAAAGAGGGAACCTCTGTATACTGTCGGTGGGAATGTAAATTAGTACAGCCACTGTGGAAAACAGTGTGGAGTTTTCTCAAAAAACTAAAACCAGAATGAGCACATGACCCAGCAATTTCACTCCTATTCAAAACAAAAATACTAATTCAAAGTGAAACATGCATCCCAATATTCATAGCAGCATTATTTACAATAGCTGAGCTACAGAGGCAATCTGTGTCTAAGAACCGATAAATGAGTAAAGAACATATATATATATATATATATATATATATATATGCACAGTGGAATATTATTCAACTAAAAAAAGAATGAAAAATTTCCATTTTCAACAACACAGATAGACTTGGAGGGCATTATGCTAAAGTGAAACATGTCAAAATACAAATACTGTATAATATCACATAATTCAGTTCAGTCCAGTCACTCAGTCATGTCTGACTCTTTGCAACCCCATAGACTGCAGCAAGCCAGGCCTCCCTGTCCATCATCAACTCCTGGAGTTTACTCAAACTCATGTCCATTGAGTTGGTGATGCCATCCAGCCATCTCATCCTCTGTCGTCCCCTTCTCCTCCCACCTTCAATCTTCCCCAGCATCAGGGTCTTTTCAAATGAGTCAGTTCTTCACATTAGGTGGCCAAAGTGTTGGAGTTTCAGCTTCAGCATCAGTCCTTCCAATGAACATTCAGGACTGATCTCCTTTAGGATGGACAGGTTGGATCTCCTTGCAGTCTAAGGGACTCTCAAGAATCGTCTCCAACACCACAGTTCATAAGCATCAATTCTTCGGCACTCAGCCTTCTTTACAGTCCAACTCTCACATCCATGCATGACTACTGGAAAAACCATAGCTTTCACTAGACAGACGTTTGTTGGCAAAGTAATGTCTCTGCTGTTTAATATGCTGCCTAGATTGGTCATAACTTTTCTTCCAAGGAGCAAGCATCTTACGAAGCATCATGAGTTTCTTTACAAAGAAGTCATACCTCTCTGTACTCCTGGAAGTAAGATATGGTATCCTTGTTTCAAATCCTTGCTGTTATTTGAAACTGTTAGTCTCTACTTTTTGTCAACCTGATGAATATGAAATGATGCTGTGGATTTAACTCAAATTTTGGTTACTAATACAGTAAGTATTCTTATTGAAATTGAAAAATTCTTAAATATGGTGTAGTTTCCTTTTTAAATCTTGATTAAAAAGTTTGCAATTTTTGCCATTTTAAATTCTGCCTAAGAACATCTTTCTTAACACAGTTTCTTGAGGGTATTCTCTTATACTGCCATCTTAAATATTTTGTCCTGTAAGTCTTTTCATTTGAAATTATTTCTGAGACATGTGAAGTAGGTATCTATTCCAGGATTGTTTATTAAATAATCCATCCTTTCTTTGCTTATATGGTTTCCATATTTCTTTGGGTCTATTTATGAATTCTCTATTCTCTCCGTTTGTCTAACAGTCACCAATATGATACTATTATTAGTATAGCTTTAATATAGTCTTAGTATCTCTTAGAGAATCTCTCTCTAGTATTTATATATTCTTCAGTAATGAGTTAGTGTTTTTGGCTCACTTGTTCTTCCACATGCATGAATGAATTGAATTGAAGTCATTTAGTCATGCCCGACTCTTTGTGACCCCACGGACTGTAGCCTGCCAGGCTTCTCAGTCCATGGGATTTTCCAGGCAAGAGTACTGGAGTGGGTTGCCATTTCTTTCTCCAGGGGATCTTCCCAACCCAGGGATCGAACCCAGGTCTCCCGCATTGGAGGCAGACACTTTACCCACTGAGCCACCATATTTTAGAATAAATCTGATTTTAAAGAAAACTTCGCTTAAAATTGCTGTAACCCCTTATCCAACATTTTAAATCATTTTCTTGTCTCTACTTTCTGTTCACAGTAAAGGATTATCTTCTAAGATACTACATGGTTTATTTATTCATATGCCTATTGTTATTTTTTCTCCCTCTCACCTAGCCATCTCCCACCAGCTAGACTATAAACTCAAAATTGGCAGGGTTATTTTTGAATTTGCTCATTGGTACATCTCAAGTACCTAAAATAAATCTTGCCTGAGTAAAGATATGTACTCAGTAGATATTTGCTGAGTGAATGAATTTAACTTGAATTTATGACTTATCTGAAGAAAGCTGATATCTTTATAACATTCAGTTTTTTGATTCATGAATATGATGGCTCTCCTCATCTATAAAGATTTTCTCTAAATTATTTTAATAAGGCTTCATAAGTTTCCTACGTGATGTTTTCACACAATTTATTAGATTTATTCCTCTAAACCTTATACATTTGCTATTGTTGATACTATCGATATGTATGTAATGTTATTGATATATATTTTTGTCTAGTCTCTATTAAATGTAAATATAAATATATTTAATATTTATAATAATATAAAGGTCAATATAATATCTGTGTAGATATTTTCTGCCAGGTTTATTAAGGTATAGTTTTCATACTGCAAAATTCACCATAAATACATAATTCAATGAGTTTTGATAAATGTACATAGTTATCACCACCACAGTCGAGATACTGAAAACTTTCAATCACTCCAAAAAGTTCCTTTCAGCCTCACTGCAGACAATTCCATTCCCTTACACCTAGCCTCTGGCAAACTCTGATCCATTTTCTATTACTACTATTTTGCCTTTTCTAGAATGCCATATAAACAGAATCATGCAGTATACAGTCTTTTGTGTCTGGCTTCTTCAGTATAATGCATTTGATATCCATCCATATTGTACCTTTTAGCAGTTCTTCCCTTTTTAATGCTGCTCACATTCTATGGATTTAATCCACTTGCCCTTTGATAGACATACGAATTGTTTCTAGATTTTGGTTATTATGAATAAAGCTGCTATGAATATTCACCTAATGGATTTTGTTTTGATTTCTGTTGGGTTAATTTCTAGAGTGGAACTGCTGGGACATGTAAAAAATTCTTTAGTTTTGTAAGAAATTAAAAAACCTGTTTTCCAGAATATTTGTACCATTGTTTTTTCATTCCCACCAGTACAGTGAAAGAATTCCTGTTGTTCTACGTTTTTACCAGCAGTTGGTATTGAGTCTTTTCCATTTTAGTGGGTATGTCATGTTATCTCCTAAAGATTTTAACTTACATTTCCCTAACAGCTAATGCCATTGAGCATCTTTTCAAGTTCTAATTTGTCATTCATATTTTCTGCTCTTGTAGAGTATCTCTTTAAGTCTCTTGCCAATTTTTAAATCGAGTTTTTGGTTTCTTATTATTGAATTGTGAGGGTTATTTATGTATTCTGGATATAAGCCCTCTTCTTTACAGCTCCACAGTAGCCTTGAAAATGATCAGCCTCAAAACCACAGAGCTATGAGAACCAGAAACCTTGCAGTCATTGGACAGGGGACGACTGGATTTGAGGCTTGGCAAGAAGGCCCATGGCCGAAGAACTGTCATTAGGTAACCTTACATCTCCCTGGAAAATACCTGTCTATGGAGTGCTGTCATTATTTGACCTGAAATGGAACTCACTTGAAGGGTATATCTGGTATGGGACTTGTGTCTAGAACATATAAAAATAACCTACAACTCAATAGTAAAAAGACAGTCTAATTAAATTTGGGTAAAGAATTTGCATAGACATCTGTTCAAAGATGATATATAAATGGTGAATAAGGAAATGAAATGAGTATCTACATGAACCATTAGGAAAATACAAAGAAAAACCATGATGAGAGACCGCTTCACATCTAGTAGAACGACTATAAACAAAAATACAGAAAGTAAGTGTTGATGAAATTGTAGAGAAATCAGTCTTCAACCACTGCAGGTGGGAGGTGGGGGTAAAATAGTGAAGCTACTTTGGAAAACAATTTGGTAGTTCCTCAAAATGTTGAATAAACAGAGTTACCATATAATCCAGCAATTTCACTCCTAAATATATAGCTAAGAGAAATGAAAATGTGTGTCCATCCCTGGGTGGGGAAAATCTCCTGGTGGAGGACATGGCAACCCACTCCAGTATTCTTGCCTGGAGAATCCCATGGAAGAGAAGTCTGGCAGGCTACAGCATTTAGGGTTGCTCGTTGGACATGATCGAAGTGACTGAGTATGCATGCACATCCATATGAAGGCTGGTATACAAATGTTCATAGCAATACCATTCATAAGAATCAAAACATGGGAAAAACTCGTGTCCATTAACTGAGGAATGGATAAACAAAGTGTAATATATCCATACAATGAACCATTATTCAGTAATATAAAGAAATGAAACACTGATACATGTGAATACTGACAATCCTCGAAAACATTATGCTAAGAGAAGCCAGTCATAAAAGATCACAAATTGTATGTTCTCATTTATATGAAATACTCAGATTAGACAAATCTATATAGACAAAAAGCACTGCCTATGACTGAGCAGAAGATTATGGAGAGTGACTCCTAATGTGTTCTTTCTGGAGTGATAAAAATGTTCCAAAATTCAGTTGTGTTGATGGTGATGTAATTGTGAATATGTTAAAATTCACTGAATTTCATTCTCAAACTTATAAACAATGAAATACCATTTTAACTAGGCTGGTAAATTTTAAAAGCCTGCTAATGCTACCAAGATCAGGGAATATCCAAAGCCTAGTGAGCACTCCCATTCACTGATGTTGGAAGTATACATTAGTGCAGTCACTTAAAAAAGCAATTTTGCATTTACCCATATTTTGCCTAGATATATACTGCAGTGAAACTTTTGTACATATCCACTAAAAGAATCACACTACTCATAAGAGCCTTGTTCTTAAGAAATTAACATGGAAAACAGAACAAATATCCACAAGAGAATGAATAAATACAATACACCATATGCCTAAAGTGACATACTATGTGCCTGTGTAAATGACTGAAATATATCTCACATGTTAATATGGCTGATTACCTAAAATATATTTCAATGAAAAATTAAGTCACAAAGTACAGACTGAACAGTCATGTAAACCAAATAGAAAAACAAAATATTTTTGTGGAGAAATACGGTGAAAATGGTCATCTGAGTTAAATTCACCCATTCCAGTCCATTTTAGTTTGCTGATTTCTAAAATGTCAACATTCACTCTCTCCATCTCCTGTTTGATCACTTCCAATTTGCCTTGATTCATGGACTTAACATTCCAAGTACCAATGCAATATTGCTCTTTACAGGATCGGACCTTGCCTCTATCACCAGTCGCATCCACAGCTGGGTGTTGTTTACGCTTTGGCTCCATCTCTTCATTCTTTCTGGAGTTATTTCTCCACTGATCTCCAGTAGCATATTGGGCACCTACTGACCTGGGGAGTTCATCTTTCAGTGTCCTATCTTTTTGCCTTTCATACTGTTCATGGGGTTCTCAAGGCAAGAACACTGAAGTGGTTTGCCATTCCCTTCTCCAGTGGACCACATTCTGTCAGCTCTCTCTGCCATGACCCATCCATCTCGGGTGGCGCTACACGGCATGGCTCATATGTTTATTGAGTTATACAACGCTGTGGTCCACGTGATAAGATTGGTTAGTTTTCTGTGATTGTGGTTTTCAGTCAGTCTGCCCTCTGATGGAGAAGGGTAAGAGGCTTAAGCTTCCTGATGGGAGAGACTGATGAGGGGGAAACTGAGTCTTGTTCTGATGGGTGGCACCATGCTCAGTTCAGTTCAGTTCAGTAGCTCAGTTGTGTCCGACTCTTTGCAACCCCATGAATCGTAGCACGCCAGGCCTCCCTGTACATCACCAACTCCCGGACTTCACTCAGACTCATGTCCATCGAGTCAGTGATGCCATCCAGCCATCTCATTCTCTGGCATCCCCTTCTCCTCCTGCCCCCAACCCCTGCCAGCATCAGAGTCTTTTCCAATGAGTCAACTCTTCGCAGGAGGTGGTCAAAGTACTGGAGTTTCAGAGTTTCGCCAAGAGAACGCTCTGGTCATAGCAAACACCCTCTTCCAACAACACAAGAGAACACTCTACACATGGACATCACCAGATGGTCAACACCAAAATCAGATTGATTATATTCTTTGCAGCCAAAGATGGAGAAGCTTTATACAGTCAACAAAAACAAGACCAGGAGCTGACTGTGGCTCAGATCATGAACTCCTTATTGCCAAATTCAGACTTAAATTGAAGAAAGTAGGGAAAACCACTAGGCCATTCAGGTATGACTTAAATCAAATCCCTTATGATAATACAGTGGAAGTGAGAAATAGACTTAAGGGACTAGATCTGATAGACAGAGTGCATGATGAACTATGGATGGAGGTTCGTGACACTGTACAGGAGACAGGGATCAAGACCATCCCCATGGAAAAGAAATGCAAAAAAGTGAAATGGCTCTCTGGGGAGGCCTTACAAATAGCTCTGAAAAGAAGACAAGCAAAAGGAAAGGAGAAAAGGAAAGATATAAGCATCTGAATGCAGAGTTCCAAAGAATAGCAAGAAAAGATAAGAAAGCCTTCCTCAGCAATCAATGCAAAGAAATAGAGGCAAACAACAGAATGGGAAAGACTAGAGATCTCTTCAAGAAAATTAGAGATACCAAGGGAACATTTCATGCAAAGATGGGCTCGATAAAGGACAGAAATGGTATGGACCTAATAGAAGCAGAAGATATTAAGAAGAGGTGGCAAGAATACACAGAAGAACTACACAAAAAAGATCTTCATGACCAAGATAATCACGATGGTGTGATCACTCACCTAGAGCCAGACATCCTGGAATGTGAAGTTAAGTGGGCCTTAGAAAGCATCACTATGAACAAAGCTAGTGGAGGTGATGGAATTCCAGTGGAGCTCTTTCAAATCCTGAAAGATGATGCTGTGAAAGTGCTGCACTCAATATGCCAGCAAGTTTGGAAAACTCAGCAGTGGCCACAGGACTGGAAAAGGTCAGTTTTCATTCCAGTTCCAAAGAAAGGCAATGCCAAAGAATGCTCCAACTACCGCACAATTCCACTCATTTCAACGCTAGTAAAGTAATGCTCAAAATTCTCCAAGGCAGGTCTCAGCAATATGTGAACCATGAACTTTCAGATATTTAAGCTGGTTTTAGAAATGGCAGAGGAATCAGAGATCAAACTGCCAACATCCGCTGGATCACAGAAAAAGCAAGAGAGTTCCAGAAAAACATCTACTTCTGCTTTATTGACTATGCCAAAGCCTTTGACTCTGTGGATCACAATAAACTGTGGAAAATCCTGAAAGAGATGGGAATACCAGACCACCTGAACTGCCTCTTGAGAAATCTGTATGCAGGTCAGGAAGCAACAGTTAGAACTGGACATGGAACAACAGACTGGTTCCAAATAGGAAAAGGAGTACATCAAGGCTGTATATTGTCACCCTGCTTATTTAACTTATACACAGAGTACATCATGAGAAATGCTGGACTGGCAGAAACCCAAGCTGGAATCAAGATTGCTGGGAGAAATATCAATAACCTCAGATATGCAGATGACACCACCCTTATGGCAGAAAGTGAGGAGGAGCTAAAAAGCCTCTTGATGAAAGTGAAAGAGGAGAGTGAAAAAGGTTGGCTTAAAGCTCAACATTCAGAAAATGAAGATCATGGCATCCGGTTCCATCACTTCATGGGAAATAGATGGGGAAACAGTGGAAACAGTGTCAGACTTTATTTTTGGGGGCTCCAAAATCACTGCAGATGGTGATTGCAGCCATGAAATTAAAAGTCACTTACTTCTTGGAAGAAAAGTTATGACCAACCTACATAGTATATTCAAAAGCAGAGACATTACTTAGCCGACTCAGGTCCGTCTAGTCAAGGCAATGGTTTTTCCTGTGGTCATGTATGGATGTGAGAGTTGGACTGTGAAGAAGGCTGAGCACCAAAGAATTGATGCTTTTGAACTGTAGTGTTGGAGAAGACTCTTGAGGGTCCCTTGGACAGCAAGGAGATCCAACCAGCCCATTCTGAAGGAGATCAACCCTGGGATTTCTTTGGAAGGAATGATGCTAAAGCTGAAGCTCCAGTACTTTGGCCACCTCATGTGAAGAGTTGACTCATTGGAAAAGACTCTGATGCTGGGAAAGATTGAGGGCAGGAGGAGAAGGGGATGACCGAGGATGAGATGGCTGGATGGCATCACGGACTCGATGGATGTGAGTCTGAGTGAACTCTGGTAGATGGTGGACAGGGAGGCCTGGTGTGCTGTGATTCATGGGGTTGTAAAGAGTTGGACATGACTGAGTGACTGAACTGAACTGAAACTATGATGAAGGTAATGAAGATAACCCACCAGGCTCCTCTGTCCCTGGGATTCTCCAGGCAAGAATACTGGTGTGGTTTGCCATTTCCTTCTCCAGGGGATCTTCCCAACCCAGGGATTGAATCCAGGTCTCCTGCTTTGCAGGCAGACGCTTTAACCTCAGAGTCACCGGGGAAGCCCAAAGATAATGGCTGCTGCTGCTGCTAAGTTGCTTCAGTCGTGTCCGACCCTGTGCGACCCCATAAACGGCAGCCCACCAGGGTCCCCTGTCCCTGGGATTCTCCAGGCAAGAACACTGGAGTGGGTTGCCATTTCCTTCTCCAATGCAGGAAAATGAAAAGTGAATGTGAATTCACTCTTCGCGACCCCATGGACTGCAGCCTTCCAGGCTCCTCCCACCCATGCGATTTTCCAGGCAAGAATACTGGAGATAATGGCAACCTCCTTCAAAAGATCCAATGCATGCACTGCTACACTAAGTGCCCCCAACCCTGCAGCAAGCCACCACAAACCCATGCCTCCCTTTAAGATTCCTGGACACTGCCGGGCAAGTCTGGGTCAGTCTCTTGTGGGGTTTCTGCTCCTTTCTCCTGGGTCCTGGTGCTCATAAGTTTGTCTTTATGCCTTCAGTTCAGTTCATTTCAGTTCAATCACTCAGTTGTGTCTGACTCTTTGTGACCCCATGAATCACAGCACACCAGGCATCTCCCGGAGTTCACTCAGACTCATGTCCATCGAGTTCCTGATGTCATCCAGCCATCTCATCCTCGGTCGTCCCCTTCTCCTCCTGCCTCCAATCCCTCCCAGCATCAGAGTCTTTTCCAATGAGTCAACTCTTCACATGAGGTGGCCAAAGTACTGGAGCTTCAGCTTTAGCATCATTCCTTCCAAAGAATACCCAGGGTTGATCTCCTTCAGAATGGACTAGCTGGATCACGTTGCAGTCCAAGGGACTCTCAAGAGACTTCTCCAACACCACAGTTCAAAAGCATCAATTCTTCGGCGCTCAGCCTTCTTCACAGTCCAACTCTCACATCCATACATGACCACAGGAAAAACCATAGCCTTGACTAGATGGACCTTAGTCGGCAAAGTAATATCTCTGCTTTTGAATATACTATCTAGGTTGGTCGTGACTTTTCTTCGAAGGAGTAAGCATCTTTTAATTTCATGGCTGCAATCACCATCTGCAGTGATTTTGGAGCCCAAAAGTAAAGTCTGACACTGTTTCCACTGTTTCCCCATCTATTTCCCATGAAGTGATGGGACCGGATGCCATGATCTTCATTTTCTGAATGTTGAGTTTTAAGCCAACTTTTTCACTCTCCTCTTTCACTTTCATCAAGAGGCTTTTTAGCTCCCCTTCACTTTCTGCCATAAGGGTGGTGTCATATGCATATCTGAGGTGATTGATATTTCTCCTGGCAATCTTGATTCCAGCTTGTGTTTCTTTCAGTCCAGCGTTTCTCATGATGTACTCTGCATATAAGTTAAATAAGCAGGGTGACAATATACAGCCTTGATGTATTCCTTTTCCTATTTGGAACCAGTCTGTTGTTCCATGTCCAGTTCTAACTGTTGCTTCCTGACCTGCATACAGATTTCTCAGGAGACAGGTCAGGTGGTCTGGTATTCCCATCTCTTTCAGAATTTTCCACAGTTTATTGTGATCCACACAGTCAAAGGTTTTATCATAGTCAAGAAAGCAGAAATAGATGTTTTTCTGGAACTCTCTTGCTTTTTTGATGATTCAGCGGATGTCGGCAATTTGATCTCTGGTTCCTCTGCCTTTTCTAAAACCAGCTTGAACTTCAGGGAGTTCATGGTTCACATATTGCTGAAGCCTGGCTTGGAGAATTTTGAGCATTACATTACTAGCGTGTGAGATGAGTGCAATTGTGCGGTAGTTGGAGCATTCTTTGGCATTGCCTTTCTTTGGAATTGGAATGAAAACTGACCTTTTCCAGTCCTGTGGCCACTGCTGAGTTTTCCAAACTTGCTGGCATATTGAGTGCAGCACTTTCACAGCATCATCTTTCAGAATTTGAAAGATGGAATTCCATCACCTCCACTAGCTTTGTTCATAGTGATGCTTTCTAAGGCCCACTTGACTTCACATTCCAAGATGTCTGGCTCTAGATTAGTGATCACATCATCATGATTATCCGGGTCATGAAGATCTTTTTTGAACAGTTCTTCCGTGTATTCTTGCCACCTCTTCTTAATATCTTCTGCTTCTGTTAGGTCCAGACCATTTCTGTCCTTTATCGAGCCCATCTTTGCATGAAATGTTCCCTTGGTATCTCTAATTTTCTTGAAGAGATCTCTAGTCTTTCCCATTCTGTTGTTTTCCTCTATTTCTTTGCATTGATCTCTGAAGAAGGCTTTCTTATCTCTTCTTGCTATTCTTTGGAACTCTGCGTTCAGATGCTCATATCTTTCCTTTTCTCCTTTGCTTTTTGCCTCTCTTCTTTTCAGAGCTATTTGTAAGGCCTCCCCAGACAGCCATTTTGCTTTTTTGCATTTCTTTTCCATGGAGATTGGTCTTGATCCCTGTCTCCTGTACAATGTCACGGACCTCATTCCATAGTTCATCATGCACTCTGTCTATCAGATCTAGTCCCTCAAGTCTATTGAGAACCCCATGCACAGTATGAAAGGCAAAATGATAGGATACCAAAAGAGGAACTCCCCAGGTCATTAGGTGCCCAATATGCTACTGAAGATCAGTGGAGAAACAACTCCAGAAAGAATGAAGGGATGGAGCCAAAGCAAAAACAATACCCAGTTGTGGATGTGACTGGTGATAGAAGCAAGATCCGATGCTGTAAAGAGCAATATTGCATAGAAACCTGGAATGTCAGGTCCATGAATCAAGGCAAATTGGAAGTGGTCAAACAAGAGATGGCAAGGGTGAACGTTAACTTTCTAGGAATCAGTGAACTAAGATGGACTGGAATGGGTGAATTTAACTCAGATGACCATTGTATCTACTACTGTGGGCAGGAATCCCTCAGAAGAAATGGAGCAGCCATCGTGGTCAACAAAAGAGTCCAAAATGCAGTATTTGGATGCAATCTCAAAAACGACAGAATGATCTCTATTTGTTTCCAAGGCAAACCATTCAGTATCACGGTAATCCAAGTCTATGCCCCAACCAGTAACGCTGAACAAGATGAAGTTGAATGGTTTTATGAAGACCTACAAGACCTTTTAGAACTAACACCCAAAAAAGATGTCCTTTTCATTATAAGGGACTGGAATGCAAAAGTAGGAAGTCGAGAAACACCTGGAGTAACAGGCAAATTTGGCCTTGGAATGCGGAATGAAGCAGGGCAAAGACTAATAGAGTTTTGCCAAGAAAATGCACTGGTCATAGCAAACACCCTCTTCCAACAACACAAGAGAACACTCTACACATGGACATCACCAGATGGTCAACACCAAAATCAGATTGATTATATTCTATGCAGCCAAAGATGGAGAAGCTCTATACAGTCAACAAAAACAAGACCAGGAGCTGACTGTGGCTCAGATCATGAACTCCTTATTGCCAAATTCAGACTTAAATAGAAGAAAGTAGGGAAAACCACTAGACCATTTAAGTATGACCTAAATCAAATCCCTTTTTGCCTTAGAGGACTTTGGGACTCAGAGGGAGAGGGAGAGGGTGGGATGATTTGGGAGAATGGCATTGAAACATGTATACTATCATGTAAGAATTGAATCACCAGTCTATGTCTGATGCAGGATACAGCATGCTTGGGGCTGGTGCACGGGGATGACCCAGAGGGATGTTGTGGGGAGGGAGGTGGGAGGGGGGT
The DNA here is from genome assembly GCF_023091745.1 of Budorcas taxicolor. Classification (NCBI taxonomy): domain Eukaryota; kingdom Metazoa; phylum Chordata; class Mammalia; order Artiodactyla; family Bovidae; genus Budorcas; species Budorcas taxicolor. The sequence goes on along the minus strand of NC_068913.1, from coordinate 39,983,639 downwards.
TCATGTTGGGATCGCATGTACTCCCATGGTGGATTCAGGTCGATGTATGTCGAAACCAATACAGTATTTTAAAGTAAAATAAAGTAAAAACAAAACAAAACAAAACTTAAAATAAATAAATAAATAAATAAATAAAACATAAAAAAAATAAATAAAAATTTTAATTAAAAAAAAAAAAAGAGTCTCTTTCCCAGTCCTGTGTAAGTTTTGGCAGCTTTATGATGGAGTTAATGGTGACCTCCTCCAAGAGGGCTTATGCCATACCCAAGTCTGCTGCACCCAGAGCCCCTGCCCCTGGGGCAGTCCACTGCTGACTGGTACTTCCACAGGAGACGCTCTAACACAGTTCTGTCTCAGTCTCTGTGGGGTCCCTGGGTCCTGGTGTCCACAAGGTTTGTTTAGGCCTTCTGAGTGTCTCTGGCAGGAATGAGGTTTGATAATAAACACAAATTCACCCCTCCTACCATCTTGCTGGGGCTTCTCCTTTGCCCGTGGGCATGGGGTATCTCCTCACAGCTACTCCAGCACTGCACAGCCATCGCTCCAGGGCCTACCATTTGCTGGGGTTTTGCTGTCCTTGGATGTGGGGTATCTCCTCACAGCTGCTCCAGCACCTCGAAGCCACCACTCCAGCTTGGCTCACCCTTAGAAGAAGTGGAGTAGCCATCATAATCAACAAGAGTCTGAAATGCACTACTTGGATGTAATCTCAAAAATGACAGAATGATCTCTGTTCATTTCCAAGGCACATCATTCAATATCAGTTTAGTCAGTCAGTCAGTTCAGTTGCTCAGTTGTGTCCGACTCTTTGCAACCCCATGAATCGCAGCACGCCCGGCCTCCCTGTCCAACACCAACTCCCAGAGTTCACTCAAACTCACGTCCATCGAGTCCGTGATGCCATCCAGCCATCTCATCCTCTGTCGTCCCCTTCTCCTCCTGCTCCCAATCCCTCCCAGCATCAGAGTCTTTTCCAATGAGTCAACACTTTGTATAAGGTGGCCAAAGTACTGGAGTTTCAGCTTTAACATCATTCCTTCCAAAGAAATCCCAAGGCTGATCTCCTTCAGAATGGACTGGTTGGATCTCCTAGCAGTCCAAGGGACTCTCAAGAGTCTTCTCCAACACCACAGTTCAAAAGCATCAATTCTTCGGCACTCAGCCTTCTTCACAGTCAAAGTCTCACATCCATACATGACCACTGGAAAAACCATAGCCTTGACTAGATGGACCTTTGTTGGAAAAGTAATATCTCTGCTTTTCAATATGCTATCTAGGTTGGTCATAACTTTTCTCCCAAGGAGAAAGCGTCTTTTAACTTTATGGCTGCAATCACCATCTGCAGTGATTTTAGAGCCCAAAAAGATAAAGTCTGATACTGTTTCCACTGTTTCCCCATCTATTTCCCATGAAGTGTTGGGAACAGATGCCATGATCTTTGTTTTCTGAATGTTGAACTTTAAGCCAACTTTTTCACTCTCCTCTTTCACTTTCATCAAAAAGGATTTTAGTTCCTTTTCACTTTCTGCCATAAGTGTGGTGTCATCTGCATATCTGAGGTTACTGATGTTTCTCCTGGCCATCTTGATTCCAGCTTGTGCTTCTTCCAGCTCAGTGTTTCTCATGATGTACTCTGTGTATAAGTTAAATAAGCAGGGTGACAATATACAGCCTTGACATAAACCCTTGGTAATCCAAGTCTATGTCCTGACCAGTAATGCTGAAGAAGCTGAAGTTGAACAGTTCTATGAAGACCTACAAGACCTTTTAGAACTAACACCCAAAAAAGATGTCCTTTTCATTATAGGGGACTGGAATGGAAAAGTAAGCAGTCAAGAAACACCTGGAGTAACAGGCAATTTTGGCCTTGGAGTACAGAATGAAGCAGGGCAAAAGCTAATAGAGTTTTGCCAAGAGAACACACCAGCTACAGCAAATACCCTATTCCAACAAAACAGGAGAAATTGCTACACATGGACATAACCAGCAGGTCAAGAGTGAAATCAAATTGATTATATTCTTTGCAGCCAAAGATGGAGAAGCTCTATCCAGTCAGCAAAAACAAGACTAGGAGCTGACTGTGGCTCAGATCATGAACTCCTTATTGCTAAATTCAGACTTATATTGAAGAAAGTAGGGAAAACCACTAGACCATTCAGGTATGACCTAAATCAAATCCCTTACAATTATACAGTGGAAGTGAGAAATAGATTCAAGGGGTTAGATCTGTTAAACAGAGTGCCTGATGAACTATGGACAGAGGTTCATGACATCATACAGCAGACAGGGAGCAAGACCATCCCCAAGAAAAATAAATGCAAAAAAGCAAATTGGCTATCTGAGGGGCCTTACAAATAGCTTTGAAAAGAAGAGAAGTGAAAGGCAAAAGAGAAAAGGAAAGATATATCCATTTGAATGCAGAGTTCCAAAGAATAGCAAGGAGAGATAAGAAATACTTCCTCAGGGATCAATGCAAAGAAATAGAGGAAAACAATAGAATGAGAATTTGGAGAAGGCAATGGCAACCCACTCCAGTGCTCTTGCCTGGAGAATCCCATGGACCCGGGGGCCTGGCAGGCTACAGTCCATGGGGTCGTGAAGAGTCGGACACGACTGAGCGACTTCACTTTCACTTTTCACTTTCATGCATTGGAGAAGGAAATGGCAACCCACTCCAGTGCTCTTGCCTGGAGAATCCCATGGACATGGGGGCCTGGCAGGCTACAGTCCATGGGGTCGTGAAGAGTCAGACACGACTGAGCGACTTCACTTTCACTTTTCACTTTCATGCATTGGAGAAGGAAATGGCAACCCACTCCAGTGCTCTTGCCTGGAGAATCCCAGGGGCAGGGGAGCCTGGTGGGCTGCCATCTATGGGGTCACACAGAATCAGACACAACTGAAGTGACTTACCAGCAGTAGCATCAGAGATCTCTTCAAGAAAATTAGAGATATCAAGGGAACATTTCATGCAAAGATGGCCTCAATAAAGGACAGAAATGGTATGGACCTAACAGGAGCGGAAGATATTAAGAAGAGGTGGCAAGAATACACAGAAGAACTGTACAAAAAAGATTGTCATGACCCAGATAATCACGATGGTGTGGTCACTCACCTATAGCCATACATCCTGGAATGGGAAATCAAGTGGGCCTTAGGAAGCATTACTATGAACAAAGCTAGTGGAGGTGATGGAATTCCAACTGAACTATTTCAAATCCTAAAAGATGATGCGATTAAAGTGCTGCACTGAATATGCCAGCGAATTTAAAAAACTTAGCAGTGGCCACAGGACTGGAAAAGGTCAGTTTTCATTTCAATCCCAAAGAGAGGCAATGCCAAAGAATGCTCAAACTACCATACAATTGCACTCATCTCACAAGCTAGCAAAGTAATGCTCAAAATTCTCCAAGCCAGGCTTCAGCAGTATGTGAACCGTGAACTCTTAGATGTTCAAGCTGGATTTAGAAAAGGCAGAGGAACCAGAGATCAAATTGCCAACATCCATTAGATTATCAAAAATTCTAGACAGTTCCAGAAAAACATCTACTTCTGCTTTATTGACTATGCCAAAGCCTTGACTGTGTGGATCACCACAAACTGGAAAATTCTGAAAGAGATAGGAATACCAGACCCCCTGACCTGCCTCCTGAGAAATCTGTATGCAGGTCAGGAAGAAACAGTTAAAACTGGACATGGAACAACAGACTGGTTCCAAATAGGAAAAGGAGTACATCAAGGCTGTATATTGTCACCGTGCTTATTTAACTTCTATGCAGAGTACATCATGAGAAACACTGAGCTGGAAGAAGCACAAGCTGGAATGAAGATTGCCAGGAGAAATATCAATAACCTCAGATATGTAGATGACACCACACTTATGGCAGAAAGTGAAGAAGATTGAAGAACCTCTTGATGAAAGTGAAAGAGGAGAATGAAAAAGTTGGCTTAAAGCTCAACGTTCAGAAAACTAAGATCATGGCATCTGGTCTCATGACTTTATGGGAAATAGATGGGGAAACAGTGGAAACAGTGGCTGACTTTATTTTGGGGGCTCCAAAATCAGTGTAGATGGTGACAGCAGCCATGAAATTAAAAGATGCTTGCTCCTTGGAAGGAAAGTTATGAACAACCTAGACAGCATATTGAAAAGCAGAGACATTACTTTTTCAACAAAGGTCCATCTAGTCAAGGCTATGGTTTTTCCTGTGGTCATGTATGGATGTGAGAGTGGACTGTAAAGAAAGCTGAGCGCCAAAGAATTGATGCTTTTGAACTGTGGTGTTGGAGAAGACTCTTGAGAGTCCCTTGGACTGCAAGGAGATCCCACCAGCCCATTCTAAAGATCAATCCTGGGTGTTCATTGGAAGGACTGATGTTGAAGCTGAAACTCCAATACTTTGGCCACCTGATGTGAAGAGCTAACTAATTTGAAAAGACCTTGTTGCTGGGAAAGATTGAGGGCAGGAGAAGGGGATGACAGAGGATGAGATGGTTGGATGGCATCACTGTCTCAATGGACATGAGTTTGAGTAAACTCCAGGATTTGGTTATGGACAGGGAGGCCTGGTGTGCTGCAGTCCATGGGGTCTCAAAGAGTCGGACACGACTGAGCAACTAAACTGAACTCCTCTGATTCTAGATGTATTTCAACAACACATTTATACATATATATTTGAAATATATATATGCATATAACATATATTTGAAAATATATTTCAGATGTCTTTTTTAATGTGTTTGTGTTAAGAGCAGTGTAATTAGCATTATTTAAATATTTTGCTGAGAGAAACAAAAACATTACAAATTTAAATGCTGAAAGAAATGAGACTATTTTTTATGTCATTTCCTATTACCACTTCGATTACTTCTCTTGTCTTTTAGAAGTTAAAGATTTTCTTGATCATTACTGATTTTTATTTCCTATTTTTCATCAAGGAATGACTGTTGTTATACATGGATTTTTGTGTTTTCAGGTTAAAACTGCACTCAGTGAAATATTACTTCTCTCTAGAGTTAAGTCAAAAGGGGAAAGATCAATCTCTAATAGAATGATGTAGAGAAACCCTGGCTGGAAAATATCTGGCAGCAGAAGCAGAAGCGCCTCTCTGAGGGCTAAAGGTTATCTTTTCTCACCAAGCTATCTATTCTCCACCACTAATGAAATTGAAAAAGAACCTTTTAAAACTATTTTCCATCTTTCCGATATCAAATTATTTATACTGATGTTAATAAACATGGACATTTAATATATATTTATATATTATTATTTAATAATTTTGCTATTGAAATAGTGACTCCATGCATAAATTAAAGGTGTGCAATAAGATCTTAAACAATTTTGTTTCTTTTTTCACAGACTTATTCTCTCATTGTGTAATTAGAATAATGGAATTTTGAGGACATCTTCATCTCCATGTGTCCATCCATTTAAAAATTAATCATGTATTTTTAGTATTTTTCATTTATTTACTCAACCATCTATTTAAAAAAATATATTACTTATGTCTTCCCTGACACTGTACTTATTTCTGGGGATACAGTAAGAATAACTGGTTAAAAGATCACTGCTTCCTCAAAATCTAGGATCTGTCTGCAGAGATAGATAATGTGATTATTACTTATACATTGTATTAATAACTAGTGCTACATTGTGGTGAGTGATACAGAGGTATTTGGTGGTTTCGATGAAGAACTTTCAGTAGAACTCAGATGAGTGGGCATTATTAGAGGAGAGAAGCATGTAAAAAGCCATACAGTAGCAGCATTGTAGGTATAAGAACAGAGACAGGCTTCAAGAAGAAAGAGTAAGAAGGAATGTGATATAGTGAGCATGGAAAGGCTAGGAGATTTCAAGTCAGGCAGGACTTGATTAAACTATGGATAAAACACTAGCAAAACACTGAGGCATTAGGCAATAGCGACATTACCTGACTTGCGTTTTGAGATCACTTACTGCATTTTTCAGCACGTGTTCTGCAGTTATTCAGTCAACACTTTTAGTGAGTTGCCATTTATCGTCATAACTGCTGCAGTGTTCCAAAAATCCACCTCCATTATCTGCCTGCCCTCTTTTATGCATCTGTGTTTCAGAACTCAGAATAGAATTTAAGTTCTTCTAAGATGCATTAGACTTTAAATTCTTCTAAGGTCTAATGGGCAATAAATACCTATAAACATCTACTTACCATACAACATGGTAAGAGCTCAAGGAGAGACATAAAGTGCAAAAGGAAACAGCAGAGGGAGGCAATTAATCCACCTGGAGAGACATGGAAAGCATACAGAGAAAAGAGAGAATTTATTCCATCTAAGGTGTCTGAGAGGTTGCCTTATTTTGTTTTTTAAATTAAAAAATGGGAACAGCATCCTGAGATAAGAGAATTTTGTAAAATCACAGAAATTTCCTGGAAGATGATGAGAAATTTGATATATGGGAAAAGACAGAGGGAATTTGGGAAAGAAGCTCAAGATGGATTCTGAGAGATATTTTATGACAAGATAAAACAGAGATTCCATCCCTAAGGCACTAGGGAGCCAAAGGCAGGGTTTAAACTGGGAGTGACTTTGAAGGTTAATCTTAGCACTGTGATATCTGCTTACAGGATTAGAATTCATCTTTCTGAATGTCCAGTTACTTTATGTAGCTGCCAAAACTAGTTTGTGGGCAGCTCCCAGCTTAACCCCCACCCCTCACAAAGAAGGCTGAGAAAGAATTGATGCTTTCTAACTGTGGTATGGGAGAAGACTCTTGAGAGTCCCTTGGATTGCAAGATCAAAGAAATCAGTCTTAAAGAAAATCAACTCTGAATATTCATTGGAAGGACTGATGCTGAAACTGAAGCTCCAAAACTTTGGCCAACTGATGCGAAGAGCTAACGCATTGGAAAAGACTCTGATGTTGGGACAGATTGAAGGCAGGAGGAGAAGGGGACAACAGAGGATGCGATAGCTGGATGGCATCACCAACTCAATGGACATGAGTCTGAGCAAACGAAGGGAGATGGTGGTTAAGGACAGGGAAACTTGGCGAGTTGCAGTCCATAGAGTCACAAAGAGTCAGACATGACTGAGCTACTGAACAACAACCACCACCTACTTTATATTGTGTGTACAGACCACCACACTTACATGCTCCAGTTCAGACACCATCAATTTTGCTCCTTGCATTTCATCCTCATTCCTGTTAGCAGACTAGGCACATGGAACAGCATTGATGCTGACCTAGAGGCCATGCTTTCTTCTCTAGTTTGACTTCCAAGTTCAAAAAATTTTGGCCTTCTCTAAACACCAAAACTTTTCTGCTTACCCAAACATCTAACCTTAACAACTCAAACATACCTGTATTTCTGTGAGATCGTATTTCCTCTCATACTTAATTAATTGTAATTTAAAAGACATTTGGCTCATAAACATATATCATTACCTATTTTATTAAGACAAAATAAGTATAACTTCTAAGAAAATAAGATGTAAACATTGATAGAATGGGAAAAATGAATGTTCTAGCACAAGGGCAAGTGCCAGTTTGTGAATTATATATAGTGATGATTCATGGGCATAACCATCAATCTTAAAAAACAGAGCACATCTATCTTGGGGGACTGTCAGGAGCATATGGAACCTTCAGGGGCTGCAGTGACTAATGAGTATTCCTATGTTGGAGTGAAATTCAGCTTAATGCCTATGTCTACATAAGTACACGACAAAAACTCCCATTATTGTGGTACTCCACCATTCCCCCCCACCCCCCCAACTAATTTGTCATGAGTTCCAAAAGATAAAATTATTGCTAAGTAAATCAGAGATGGTTAGGCAGCCTCACCAACCAACTTCATGGATGTGAGTTTGAGCAAACTCCAGGAGATAGTAAAGGACAGGAAAACCTGGTATGTTGCAGTCCATGAGGTCACAAAGAGTTTAACACAACTTAATGACTGAACAGTAAATCCGATATCAAGTGATTTATTTAAATATTCAGTTCAGTTCAGTTCAGTTCAGTCGCTCAGTCGTGTTCGACTTTTGCAACCCCATGGATGGCAGCACGCCAGGATTCCCTGTCCATCACCAACTCTCGGAGCTTACTCAAACTCATATCCATCGAGTCAGTGATGCCATCCAAGCATCTCATCCTCTGTCATCCCCTTCTCCCACTGCCCTCAGTCTTTCCCAGTATCAAGGTCTTTTCAAATGACTCAGTTGTTTGCATCAGGTGGCCGAAGTATTGGAGTTTCAGCTTCAGCATCAGTCCTTCCAAAAAATATTCAGGACTGGTTTCCTTTAGGATGGATTGGTTGGGTCTCCTTGCAGTCCAAGGGACTCTCAAGAGTCTTCTCCAACACCATAGTTCAAAAGCATCAATTCTTCGGTGCTCAGTTTTCATTATAGTCCAAATCTCACATCCATACACGACTACTGGAAAAACCACAGCTTTGACTTAGATGGACCTTTGTTGGCAAAGTAATGGCTCTGCTTTCTAATATGTTGTCTCGGTTGGTCATAGGTTTTCTTCCAAGGAGCAAGCATCTTTTAATTTCATGGCTGCAGTCACCATCTGCAATGATTTTGAAGCCCAGAAAAATTAAGTTTGTCACTTTTTCCATTGTTTCTCCATCTTTCCATGTTTCTCCATGAAGTGGTAGGACCATATGCTATGATCTAAGTTTTCTGAATGTTGAGTTTTAAGCCAACTTTTTCATTCTCCTCTTTTACTTTCATCAAGAGGCTCTTTAGTTCTTTTCGCTTTCTGCCTTAAGGGTGGGGTCATCTGTGTGTCGGAGGTTATTGATATTTCTCCCAGCAATCTTGATTCCAGCTTGTTCTTCTTCCAGCCCAGCATTTCACATGATGTACTCTGCATAGAAGTTAAATAAGCAGGATGACAATATACAGCCTTGATGTATTCCTTTCCCAGTTGGGAACCAGTCTGTTGTTCCATGTCCAGTTCTAACTGTTGCTTCTTGACCTGCATATGGATTTCTTAGCAGGCAGGTAAAGTGGTGTGGTATTCCCATCTCTTGAAGAATTTTCTAGTTTGTTGTGATCCCCATAGTCAAAGGCTCTGGTGTAGTGAGTAAAGCAGAAGTAGATGTTTCTCTGGAACTCTCTTGCTTTTTTCAAAAAATAGAATGATCATAAAGATGACAGTCTCTGTGCACATGCATGTCTACACCTGTGTGAGTTTAATGTACACAATGGAAACCTAGTGAATCCCCTGTCCCTTTGTGAACATTTGAACCAGTCTTTTTTTTTTTTTTTTTTTTGGTATTGATTTATAAAACACAGAGATGATTTTTTTTTAAAGTAATGCTTAATAAAAGAGGAGGCTGGACAAAAAGATAGAAAAAGATTTCTGATATGGGAAGATGTTATCTGACCCAATATCTCCAGTTTTGAGCTGGATAGCTACCCATGAGCTTGGTTAAACATAAAAGGTTCAACCTAGCACAGAGGCTGGTAAGGAGTAGTGAGGATGAGAACTAATTTAAATCCTTCCATGTCTCTAACACTCTTACATGGCTAAGACAGAAAGCCCATATTTAAAAGCGGATGTAGTACTTTCCCCTCCTTTGGGAAGCAACAGCACTCTAATCAAAGTGAAAAGAAAAAGAAAAGTTCCTCCTTGCAGCGAAGGAAGAGACGGGCCACGGGCAACAGACGCTGCTGTGCTGCTCTGTTTTCAGTAAAACTGAGCTGAGAGGAAACTGCCTTGGTTTTTGTTACATCAGCTCCTCTGGATCCTACTTGCACAAAGCTTTCAATATCTAGCCAGCCTCGGGGGACTCCATTTCTCACAGCTACTTCAGGATCATTCTTTGTACTAAACCAAACAGGTAACTTGTAAGTCTTGAGAGCCATGGTACCAGGTGGGGAGCAAAAAAAGAGTGAGGGGTCAGACTCCGGGAGTTTTCAGATTCAGTCACTAAAAGCCCACTAAGCAGAATTAAATGCATCCACCTCCTAAATTTTTAAAACATGATTTAAAATACTTTGCTTTAAAAAAGACCTTTTGGAGTTTTTTTGTATGCAGAGAAATTCAGAAAACAATGACCAAAACAACAACAACAAAATTTAAGCTCTCATGGTGGATTTGAAAGCTCACATCCATCATGTTTAATTCTGTCTACTAAGAGGAAGGCAGACCATTCTGACAGGCACAACACAGATTTTATTTGGCCTCTTCCCATTTTCTTCTGTGTGTCTACAATTTGATTTTTGCTTATTTCTCCCAGGGATTTTTTTTTCCCAATGAATAATTAATTATAGTCTATGTCAATTTTCCATGACTATTGAATTCTGTAGAAATTTTCCTACAATAGAGCTTTCGATCTGTAAAAAGTGGTTTGGTACATATTCTGCTTTTCTTGCAATTTTAAGGTTGTCTAAATCCATATGAGATTTGTCATTAAAAATTCAATTAGGTATCACAATTAATCCCTGATACACTTTCCCTATTACACTGTCATTTTTCTCATTTCAACCAATACTCCAAGAAACTGTTATTATAGCTTGAATAGTTAATGTTTTATTAATTTGACTATGATTCAACAGCCACTTAGCCCCCATGATATACTAGGTTATAAAAAATATGTAGCTGTGGTCTGTTCTTAGGAAATTTTTAACCTTTATTTTATGGAAACATTCTAATAATTTCTGTACTTAAAAACAGCCCATAAATAAATCACTGTATACATAATAAAATCAAAGATTTTAAAACAAAATTGAGAGAAGAAAACACGAAATCCATTTATGGTTAATCCTTACTCTAATATATAGTGGATGATTCTGCAACTTTCCTCAATCATCTTAAATACTTATCATTTGTACCTGAAGAATAGTTTCATTCACAACTAGTATATTCCATATATTGAAAACAAATTCTCCTTCCTCAAATAAAGGGTTTTTGTTTTTGTTTTAAGTATCCTTTTGGGTTCACTTTTTAAAAATTTCTCCTATATTTTGACCTTTGTAAACCATTTAAAGCTTCGATTCCTTCCTTAGATGGGAAATAGAAACTGAGTCCAGTATAGGTTCAGTTGATTCTGAGGAGGAGACAGTCTGATTCATTTCATCACGGGCTCACTGACTTTTCCATACAGTTGAATATACAGTTGTACTGACTTGGATTCAGTTAAGCTCACTAAAATAAGCAGACTCTCATCTTTTTTATTAGCATATGTTTCTTTTTTCCTGATTATTTCTCAAATCCATTAATATTGATAACAATCCTGATATTGTCAAAACATTGTTATTTTTGCTTGGAATTCACAGTCATGCACTGTTTCACTTTTCTTACGTTACCATTCATAGAGATAGAGCTCTTCTTCCTGTTACCTCAGTTTTCCACTCCCTCACCACTACTTTCTCCCTCCTCCTCTTATTCTTCTTTTCATTTTTTACCAAAATAACTATTTATTTTTTTCCTAACTTCCATAAAGTTTTTCTTTTAGTGACCATTCTAAGTAAAAGCTCAAATCGCTAACATTTCACAGCAATCATTTGTTGTGCAAATTAATTTGACTACGCTCTCATTCAACAAAATTTCTCGAGCACCTATGGTTTGTCAGGCAACACTGAGTAAAACAGAAACAAATCTGTGTCTTAAGGAGGCTTGTATTCTAGTGAGACAGACCATAAACAACAACAAAAAACCCCCACAGCATATTGAAAGGTAAAAAGGTAAGTAAAGCAAGGGAAGATGAGAGACTGAACTTATGGGGATGCGGGTTTTGATTCTATTTTATTTTTTTCTCTTGGTTTCCTATCAAGTGCCACCTTCTCAAACACAAGATCATTTTGAACTGAATGTCAGATTACACATGAAAAATCATAGAATAATTTGAGGCTCTAATTATAATCTCTGTGAGGGCTGATCTGTTTTCATGCTACTCTTATTAAAGGACAAGATGGCCTTTTAGGTTGCGAACAAAGCCTCAGCAAGTCTTGGAGTCCTATTTTAACTCCTCTGCCCTGTGAATCAGTCAGGATTTCTGCTCAGCTTCTAAGCATCCCAGCTGCCGCTTGCAGACCCCACGTAGAGTAACGTGGTTGGAAGTGAAATGGGCAGCAGGTGGGAGTTGCTGACAATTTTAAATAGTTGTCAGAGGCCCCTGCACTGACACTGCTATAAAATGCACCATCTTAGATTTTTAAGCAGCAACAATAATGTGTGAAACCGTGAAAAAATAGCTGGGGCTTCCTTGAAGGACTCATCCTTTTTCAGCCAGATCTTACACTCTGAGAGGAGGGTCGCCTCCTACCTGCAGCTGTTACTCTGCAGTCTGTTCAGGCCTTGTGGACAGAGGTCAGATGCAGGAACTCCTCAGTAAGGAAGTGCCAGCCTCATCGAAGTCGTTTAAAACTGCTACTTCTCATAAACTTTAGGTCTCTGCTCCACAACACTTCGAGTAAAATTAGTATCTAAAACTAACTTCTAGACACTCAAGAAGGTAGGAAAACCTCCTTGTCCACTGTGATTGTCTTACCTTATCTAGTGACTCAGTCCCAGTTGGAAGAGTAAAACCTATCTACCATTTCCTCTTCTACTCTGTTAACTGGTTTTTTTTTTTAAAAAGCAGGTAAAATTTTATTTTATTGTATTCTATTTTTTTTTTACAAAGAATATATATTTATTTTGTTGAAGTATATTTGATTTACAATGTTGTGTTCATTTCAGGTATACACCAGTGATTCACCTCTATATATAACATATACAAATGTACATACTTTTTAAGGTTCTTTTCCCTTATAGGTTATTACAAAATATTGAGCCTAGTTCCCTGTATTGTACACTAGATCCTCGTTGGTTATCTATTTTATATATAGTAGTGTGTATTTGTTAATCCCAATATCACTCCATCACCTGTCTCCTTTAGTAACCATAAGTTTGTCTTCTATGTCTGTAGGTCTATTTCTGTCTTATAAAAATGTTAGTTCACTTGTATCTTTTTAATTGTTTTTTAGATTCTACATGTAAATTGCTATAGCCACTATGGAGAACAGTATGGAAGTTTCTTAAAAATCTAGAGTTACCATATAATCCTGCAACCCACTCCTGAGCATATTTTCAAAGAAAACTAATTCAAAAAGATGCATGCCATTTCAGCACTAATTACAGTAGCCAAGGCATGGAAGCAACCTAAATGCCCATCAACAGAGAAATGGATAAAGATATGGCACATATATACAGTGGAATATTAATCAGGCATAAAAAGAAACAAAATAGGGCCATTTGCAAAGATGTGGATAGACCTAGAGATGATCAACTATGTGAAGTAAGAGAAAGACAAATATCATATATCACCTACTCTGGAAGTCTTTTATCCTTTCCTTCTTCCACAGTTTTTCAGGAACAGAAAAGACAAACTTTCCTTTTCCTTGAAAGTATCTCTATCACTTCCCGGCAAGTGATCTCTATCACTTCTTTATGGGGCTTCCCTGATGGCTCAGTTGGTCAAGAATCCACCTGCAATGCAGGAGACCCCAGTTCAATTCCTGGGTTGTGAAGATTCGCTGGAGAAGGGATAGGCTACCCACTTCAGTATTCTTGGGATTCCTTTGTGGCTCAACTGGCAAAGAATCTGCATGCAATGTGGGAGACCTGAGTTTGATCCCTGGGTTGGGAAGGTCTGCTGGAGAAGGGAAAGGCTTACCACTCCAGCATTGTGGTGTAGAGAATTCCATGGACTGTATAATCCATGGGGTCACAAAGAGTCAGACACAACTGAGCCGAATTTCACTTACATCTCTAGCACAGGCATTATGTCCAAAGAGTTGGGTGCCGTCTGTAGAAGAAACCAGGTCTTCCTATTTAGCAAAATCAGTCAGTTCAGTTCAGTCGCTCAGTCGTGTCCAACTATTTGCGACCCCATGAATCGCAGCACGCCAGGCCTCCCTGTCCATCACCAACTCCTGGAGTTTACTCAAACTCATGTCCATTGAGTAAGAGATGCCATCCAGCCATCTCATCCTCTGTCGTCCCCTTCTCCTCCTGCCCCCAATCCCTCCCAGCATCAGGGTCTTTTCCAATGAGTCAACTCTTTGCATGAGGTGGCCAAAGTATTGGAGTTTTAGCATTAGCATCATTCCTTCCAAAGAACACCCAGGGCTGATCTCCCTTAGGATGGACTGGTTGGATCTTCTTGTAGTTTAAGGGACTCTCAAGAGTCTTCTCCAACACCACAGTTCAAAAGCATCAATTCTTTAGCGCTCAGTTTTCTTCATAGTCCAGCTCTCACATCCATACATGACCACTGGAAAAACCATAGCCTTGACTAGACAGATCTTTGCTGGGAAAGTAATGTCTCTGCTTTTGAATATGCTATCTAGGTTGGTCATAACTTTTCTCCCAAGGAGTAAGCGTCTTTTAACTTTATGGATGCAATCACCATCTGCAGTGATTCTGGAGCCCCAAAATAAAGTCTGACACTGTTTCCACTGTTTTCCAATCTATTTCCCATGAAGTGATGGGACCGGATGCCATGATCTTAGTTTTCTGAATGTTGAGTTTTAAGCCAACTTTTTCACTCTCCACTTTCACTTTCATCAAGAGGCTTTTTAGTTCCTCTTCACTCTCTGCCATAAGGGTGGTGTCATCTGCATATCTGAGGTTACTGATATTTCTCCTGGCAATCTTGATTCCAGCCTGTGCTTCTTCCAGTCCAGCATTTCTCATGATGTACTCTGCATATAAGTTAAATAAGCAGGGTGACAATATACAGCCTTGACGTACTCCTTTTCCGATTTGGAACCAGTCTGTTGTTCCATGTCCAGTTCTAATTGTTGCTTTCTGACCTGCATATAGATTCTCAAGAGGCAGGTCAGGTAGTCTGGTATTCCCATCTCTTTCAGAATTTTCCACAGTGTATTGTGATCCACACAGTCAAAGGCTTTGGCCTAGTCAAGAAAGCAGAAGTAGATGTTTTTCTGGAACTCTCTTGCTTTTTCCATGATCCAGCGGATGTTGGCAATTTGATTTCTGGTTCCTCTGCCTTTTCTAAAACCAGCTTGAACTTCAGGGAGTTCACGGTTCACGTATTGCTGAAGCCTGCCTTGGAGAATTTTGAGCATTACTTTACTAGCATGTGAGATGAGTGCAATTGTACGGTAGTTGGAGCATTCTTTGGCATTGCCTTTCTTTGGGATTAGAATGAAAACTGACCTTTTCCAGTCCCGTGGCCACTGCTGAGTTTTCCACATTTGCTGGCATATTGAGTGCAGCACTTTCACAACATCATCTTTCAGGATTTGAAAGAGCTCAACTGGAATTCCATCACCTCCACTAGCTTTGTTCATAGTGATGCTTTCTAAGGCCCACTTGACTTCACATTCCAAAATGTCTGGCTCTAGGTGAGTGATCACACCATCATGATTATCTGGGTCATGAAGATCTTTTTTGTACAGTTCTGTGTATTCTTGCCACCTCTTCTTAATATCTTCTGCTTCTGTTAGGTCCGTACAGTTTTTCCTTTATCGAGCTCATCTTTGCATGAAATGTTCTCTTGGTATGTCTAATTTAGCAAAATACCTCACCATAAAATCAAATCTTGAAAATATTATCCTGTAAAAGGCAACACATTTTTACTGCCATACTCCACCCTCTTGTTATCTTGAGTGATAATCCTCAAGATAGGGTTTACAGATGGATCCTTATCTAATGAGGATCCTTATCTAATGATGGAAATTAAAACATCAGCTGAATCTTTACAAAGATAAAGTAGGAAAGCTCTCTTACTAAACAATGCCCTCATAAGTACAGCTGTGTGTGTGTGTGTGTGTGTGTGTGTGTCAGTCACTCAGTCATGTCTGACTCTTTGCAACCCCGTGGACTGTAGCCCTCCAGGCTCCTCTGTCCATGGGATTCTCCAGGCAAGAATACTGGAGTGGGTTGCCATTCCCTTCTTCAGGGGATCTTCCCAACCCAGGGATCGAACCCTAGTCTTCTGCATTGCAGGACGATTCTTTACCGACTGAGGCTTCTTAGGCTTGTTCTGATTTTGCCATTTGGGTTCAAGGGACTATTTCAGCAATTAAATGCTAATACCCTGTGTGAGAATTTAGTACCCAGTACAGATTTTTTTCTTTAAATCACCAAAGGTCAGTCAGAAAGTAGTAGTTTAAAATAAAGCATCAAGTGTTAAGTATTCTAAAAAGAAATGCTTATACAAACATTTTTTCCCCCATCTGATTCAAAAGATTTCATAAAACCCCACTGAGTATAACTTGGTACAAAGGAATTAGGTGCCTTATACTGATTGATTTGTCTTCTACAGCCCCTAGGACTATGATGACTGGTCACTGTCAGAATGCTGGTGTTAAGGGTAGACTCACCACATCTTTTCTACAAATTTTAATCATGTCCTTCCTATGGACAGCAGAGCCTGGTGGGCTACAGTCCATGGAACTGCCAAGAGTCACATGACTGAGCACACACACACCACTCTAACGTAGCATTAATCCCTATCTACATTAGAATTTATTATTTAAACTTGTTATGGGGGTAATAAGGCATCCATAGACTTTGACATGAAATAGACTACAATTAAAGTGACATTTGGGAAACTGGGCAGTGAGACTTGGGAAGTAATGCTTCTGGGGCAAATGTATCATGGAATCTAGTGATTTCTGTGACGAGAGGTACTCTTTCCATGTTACTTTAAGAACATGGACTGAAATAGACTGCCTGGGTTCAGATGCCATCTCTGTCATTTTTTAGCTATCACAAAATATTCACTGTGGTACAGCGCTAGAGATACTCTCTTGGTGAATAATAGACTTGTAACTGTGGCTCCTTAAGATTGTTCCAATCATGCCATTTCCATTTAGGAAATGATTTCACCAATCATATTCTAATAGGTTCTGGGAAGATCTAGATTTAGTACATACTTCTATTTTTATATTTCTCTGTTCCCTAGTTCCCTCTCTTGTAAATTGGAGATAATGATAATGACTGTCTTATTGGGTTGTTTGAAAGATTAAATGAATGTTTAATGTTTGTAAAAGCACTTAGAAGAGCCTGGAACATACTACATATTGAATAAATAAAAAAAAAATCAACATATGCCCAGAAGCTACTTTTCTATTAAAAACTCAGTATTATATAAAACACTTTCTATTTCTATAGTGGATAAGACAGAATTAAACAGAACAGAGCTAAAAACAGAAGACAAAGCTAAAAAAATATATGAAGAATATATACAATTTCTTTGATAATAAACTAGAGAAAGAAAGTCTCAGGGGTCCATGTTAACACTCCCTTAAATTCTAAGAGTGCACAGATTTTCCCGTAGCTAGAGATAAAAATAGATAGAAATTCTGTACACAAAGTCTAAACTGTAAACAGTTCTCTGTGCAATTGTTAGTAAATACCACAGCATCAAGCAGCAATGACAACAATGCAGACAGAGCAGGATATGAGCCTCGTGGGACTTTGCAAAGGCCAGGAGGTGGTGTAGAGCTGAAAGATGAAGGAAGATAGAAATCTGAGTAGGGATAGCTTGGACAGCTTTGGGTTTTCACTAGATCCTTGTGAGAAGCTTGCAGAAGTTAAAACCACATGTATAAGTACTTCTGGTTTGAGATATATGTATGCATGTATATGGACACAACTTGGCAACTAAACCATCACCACCATATGAATATATACACACATCAGCACACACACACACACACACACACACACACACGATTAAATGATTTTCATCTCATAGAGCCCTTTAGTCACTTTCAGTAAATTCTCTTGAATAACCAACATTAAAAAGTAAATTATTGTACCTAACTGCATAGATAGGGGTCTGAATTAGGAAAACTCTAAAAATAGACAGTCAGACACATGCATGCTTAGTCACTAAAACATGTCCAACTTTTTGGGACCCACATGGACTGTGGCTCGCCAGGCTCCTCTTTCCATGGGATTTTCCAGGTAAGAATACTGGAGTGGTTTGATAGTTCCTCCTCTAGGGGAATTTCCCAGCCCCAACCCATGTCTCTTTTACTCCTGCATTGGCAGGTGGATTATTTACCTATGAGCTACCTGGGAAGCCCAGACAGTCCAAAGCCCAGACTTTACAAAATGATGCTTTTCTAAATAATAACAACGAATACCATGTGGAATTATAACATTGTACATGTTCATAGGAACTTTAAAGTATAGGAAGGAATTCATGGAGAGGTGCATTCTGAAATTAAAACTGAAAAAAATATTTTTTTCTTGAGCATTAAACTATTTGTCAATTTGATGTTAGTTTTTAAACCAACATGTGGCTATGGTTAACTCTTCAAACCCCTTAAGTGGAAGACATGCAAAGAAAACCTCAAAACTCATTAAGATTATGTATATGCACCTTTATCAACAGTCAGCACCACAGACTAAATATCTTTGTTCTATTTTCCTGTTTTTGCGTATTCCTTATGTCATTGTCCAGTTACAACTGGACATGGAACAACAGACTGGTTTCAAATCAGGAAAGGAGTATGTGAATATTGTCACCCTGCTTATTTAACTTATATGCAGAGTACATCATGAGAAACGCTGGGCTGGAGGAAGCACAAGCTGGGATCAAGATTGCCAGGAGAAATATCAATAACCTCATATATGCAGATGAAACCACCCTAATGGCAGAAAGTGAAGAGGAACTAAAGAACCTCTTGATGAAAGTGAAAGTGGAGAGTGAAAAAGTTGGCTTAAAGCTCAACATTAAGAAAACTAAGATCATGGCATCTGGTCCCATCACTTCATGAGAAATAGATGGGGAAACAGTGGAAACAGTGTCAGACTTTATTTTTTTGTGCTCCAAAATCACTGCAGATAGTGATTGCAGCCATGAAATTAAAAGACACTTACTCCTTGGAAGGGGTTATGACCAACCTAGATAGCATATTCAAAAGCAGAAACATTGCTTTGCCAACAAAGGTCCATCTAGTCAAGGCTATGGTTTTTCCAGTGGTCATGTATGGATGTGAGAGTTGGACTGTGAAGAAAGCTGAGTGCCAGAGAACTGATGCTTTTGAACTGTGGTGTTGGAGAAGACTCTTGAGAGTCCCTTGGACTGAAAGGAGATCCAACCAGTTCATCCTAAAGGGAATCAGTCCTGAATATTCATTGGAAGGAGTGATGCTGAAGCTGAAACTCCAATACTTTGGCCACCTGATGCAAAGAGCTGACTCATTTGAAAAAACCCTGATGCTGAGAAAGATTCAGGGCGGGAGGAGAAGGGGATGACAGAGGATGAGATGGTTGGATGGCATCACTGACTCCAAATGGATATGAGTTTGAGTAAACTCTGGGAGTTGGTAATACACAGGGAGGCCTGATGTGCTTCAGTACATGGGGTGGCAGGGAGTTGGACACGACTGAGCAACTGAACTGAACTACTACATCATTGTCATTTGTATTTTGACAACTTTTTAGAGATTCAGTGATATCATTTTGATTCTTTCTGAAGAGTTCAGTAATACTTGAAGAGGCCCATGCATGCTATGAATTGTGTGATCTTGAGCACAATACAGGACCTGCATTTCAGTTTCCACTTGTAAGACAGGAATGTTAATAACACCTAACTCACAGGACTACTGGGATTCCCAGGTGGTGCTAATAGTAAAGAACCCTCCTGCCAATGCAGGATACTTGAGTTCGATCCCTGGATTGGGAAGATCCCTTGGAGTAGGAAACAGCAACCTCACTCCAGAAAATTCTATGGACAGAGGAGCCTGGTTAGCTACAGTCCATGGGGTTCCAAAGAGTTGGACACAGCTGAGTGACTGAGCTCACACATGCATGCACAGGGGTATTAGAGGGATTGAATGAGTTAGTATACTTTGAGCACTGAAATATTTTAAGGGCTATTGTTACTATGAAATATTATTTGTTAATACACAATGCCTATCTGTCAATCACTTTTTTCATTCTCTTTATTTCAGTTTCAGTTCAGTCGCTCAGTTGTGTCCAACTCTTTGCAACCCCATGAATCACAGTACGCCAGGCCTCCCTGTCCATCACCAACTCCTGGAGTTCACTCAGACTCACGTCTGTCGAGTCAGTGATGCCATCCAGCCATCTTGTCCTCTGTCATCCCCTTCTCCTCCTGCCCCCAATCCCTCCCAGCCTCAGAATCTTTTCCAATGAGTCAACTCTTCGCATGAGGTGGCCAAAGTACTGGAGCTTCAGCTTTAGCATCAGTCCTTCCAAAGAAATCCCAGGGTTGATCTCCTTCAGAATGGACTGGTTGGATCGCCTTGCAGTCCAAGGGACTCTCAAAAGTCTTCTCCAACACCACAGTTCAAAAGCATCAGTTCTTCAGTGCTCAGCCTTCTTCACAGTCCAACTCTCACATCCATACATGACCACAGGAAAAACCATAGCCTTGACTAGACGGACCTTAGTTGGCAAAGTAATGTCTCTGGTTTTGAATATACTATCTAGGTTGGTCATAACTTTTCTTCCAAGGAGTAAGCATCTTTTAATTTCATGGCTGCAGTCTCGTTATATTTGATTATTTTCTGTGACAACTAATATTGATTACGCCTTCCTATTTTTCTTGTATTATCTACTTTTCATGCACTATTTGATTTATTCATTGTTCTTTGTGTTCATTCTTCCATTAAACAGATACAAACATTTTTATACTTCTAAAACAGACATATAATGTAAAAATAATATTATCTAT
Source organism: Budorcas taxicolor (assembly GCF_023091745.1). NCBI lineage: Eukaryota > Metazoa > Chordata > Mammalia > Artiodactyla > Bovidae > Budorcas > Budorcas taxicolor. The sequence continues at coordinate 39,962,976 of NC_068913.1, read as the reverse complement.
AAAAATGAATACTCTGTTTTACTACATATTAAAGTGAATGAAAAAACTCCTAATTTCCTGTTCTATTCACCCTAATTTTCCTGGATCATTATCTTCCCACACACTTGGAAATGACTTTTCTCTTGAGTATTGTATGTTCAGGCCCTTTTATAGATTTACTAGGTTCCACCTGTCATTTTCATCATCACTGTAAACAACATTTTCATTTTTACTGTTATTTTATTGTTCAAGTTATCAGAATTGACCATTAAAAGCTGGTTTAAGTTAGGCATTGATTCTTTTTAGCACTGCCCCTGAAAGCTTTGCAGGGTCTTTCAGAGAATGATCAGCACTATCCTGATAGTTTCTGCGCTGGCACAGGTAACCAGTCATCCTCCAAAAAGCACTGAATCCTTAGAGGGGTGAAAATAGGATAGAACCAAAAAGTGGACACTAGAAATGCACTGGAGGAATTAGAGTCAGAAGAAAGATGTACAGAAAGAAAGATGCAGCTCTTGGCCTACAAGTTATTGCACAACTGGAATATAATTTCCATAAGGGCCAAAACTTCTGTCTATGGTTATGAGTTTATACTGCTCATTCCATTTTTTCCCATATGTTACACTGCCATCCCATACTTTTATGTAAGTGTCTTCTAGTAGATACTTCTAGTGTCTACAACCAAAATTTTCTTCTGCTCTGTTAACAAAGTAACAATTTTCATTATATTTTAAAAATCCATGCCCTTAGACTATTTATTGCCCTAAAGGCATAAGTTGCATTTTTGGCCATCAGTCTACCAGTGATAAAAATTTTTTCTTTGATATAGTTTCAGTTTTAAATTAAAGAAACAAAGTGCAGAGAATCTTTTTTTAAATTAATTAATATAAAAACCTTTTGATCTTATTTAATATTAACATATAAAATGGTCAAACTATACGTTACATTAAACATTTTTTGCTTCTCTTGCTTTCCTTTTATCACAAGCTCAAAATCTTCCATGTTCTAAATTTATCTACCTATTTTTGCCTTATTAAAGAACTAAGGTTTTGTTGATGAATAGATAACAAACTATTATATACTAAAGTGTACATACACTGATACATTCAGTCTCACTGATACATGAAACAATCCAGAGATGTGACAAACCCTTGGAAAAGAGGGTCCCAGTTTGTCTGGAACTCTAACTCTTAGTAAGATTCTCAACATTTTAAGGCCCTGGAGACAAACTAGCATATAAATTCACAGATTTTGAATGTAAATTGTGAAGTGACTCTGTAAGTCAGTTTCTATGAAGAAAATCTGCCCGTCAAACCTGTATCTAACCATTTTCTTTTTAAAATTTAATTAATTAATTTATGTTTGACTCTGGTGGGTTTTCACTGCCATGCAGGCTTTTCTCTGGTTGTGGTGAGCAGGGATTACTCTCTGGTTGTGAGCAGGGGTTACTCTGTAGTTGCGGTGAGCAGGGGTTACTCTCTGGTTGTGATGAGCAGGGTTACTCTCCAGACGCGCTGAGCAGGCGTTACTCTACAGCTGCGGTGAGCAGGGGTTACTCTATAGTTGCGGTGAGCAGGGTTACTCTCCGGCTGCGGTGTGCGGACTTGCTCATCTCAGTGGCTTCTCTTTTTGCAGAGCACGGCTCTGTGCACACGGGCTCAATAGTTGTGGCTCACAGGCTGTTGAGCACAGGCTCAGTAGCTGCACAGAATTTAAAGGCTCAAGAGACAGTTTTCTATGACAGGTTAACCTGGGGAATCCTCTAATGCACATTAATTAAGTCTCCTGTTATGTACGGTTGGGTAGATCCCCTGGAGGAGGAAATAGCTACCCACTGCAGTATTTTTGCCTATAGAACTCCATGGACAGAGGAGCCTGGTGAGCTATAGTCCATGGGGTTGCAAAGTCAAACACAAGTGAGCTACTAATCTTACTAAGACTCAGTCGTTGTGGGGCACAGACTTGGTTGCTCTGCAGCATGCAGGATTTCCCGGATCAGGGAGTGAACTGTTCTCCTGCTTCGGCATGTGGATTCTTTACCACGGAGCCACCAGGGAACCCACAATCACTGTCATTTTAAATAAATCGCATGAATTCAGAGTAAACCTACTTACAAGATTAGGTATGAAAACCATAGTATCTTGTTACATTTCCTTTAGGGAAATGAACTTTTGCAACATCTCTGAAGGAAAATTTGGTAAGATTGTTACTATAATAAATACAGAAAAAAATTTTTTTCAGTATAATAGTTTGGCAGCAATTAGAGTGCTAATTACATATCAGAAATAAGAGCCTTGAAATCAGATTTTAATTAAAATCCTGGCTCTAGCCTCCACATCCAGTAAAACTTAGGGCAAGTTTACCTAACCGCTACAAGCTTTGTTTTCCTACATTTGAAACAGGTATAATGTTTGCCTCTTAGATTTACTGTGAGAATTACATGAGGTAACATTTAAAGCAACAGTGAACGTGACTAACTAAAGAAGTTATTACTAAATGAGTTTTCTTTATAGATTTATTGTACGATTCGAAAAGGCCCTTCTTCCTTGGAGTAACAGTATTATTACATGTAGGTCTTTTCTTGATGTCTAGTGAACTGTGGTGTTCCTCAAGACCTGGCATTTTTGGAAGCAACTAATGCTCCTGGAAAGAGCAGCAAATAGTATCGTAAACCAACTATCCTATGGTAAAAAAAAAAAAAAAAAAAGAGTCTGCAGGTGGCAGTGGAGGAGAAGGAGGATTTTGAGAGCTCCACCTATATCTCACTATATGGTTAGCTATAGCAGGTTCTCTCTTTAAAAAAAAATTCCCCGATATTATTTTGAACCTGACTTTTCCTATTGAGCAGAGTGGAAAGACACATGGGACTATTCCATCTTCAAACTTGAATAGATAGTTCATTATTCTCCTTTAGGGCTTTTCAAAACTTAGACAAAGAATTTCTTGTTTACTGAGACTTAGTAAGATGTTGCTACTTGGATTTCTGGAAAAGCTCTTTAATGCTATTATTAAGGGAAATTAAATGACATCAATTTCTTCAGTGTAGTTAAGGTCAAATTTCAAGGACCACCATGATCTTTTGTTTGGGAGAAATATTTATTAAACAATGATGGCCCCCATTAGTATCACAATGAAAGGGCTTATATGGGGAAATAATACCGCAGGTTTGATCATTAAATTCTGAATTCTAATCTAGAAATGTTTAACACATGGCCCTGGCGCCCCTTAGCGTACAAATGGATTATTACAGTTACACTGATACTCTGGCTCGTCCCTAACTATAAGTGTAATAAATCTTTCAGATCTTTGAGAAAAGATGCTAATATATAAATCACAATATACACATGTTAAGAATATCTGCATCACCACTCACTTTGTGATGTATTTAACAATCTTTACTGTTTCTGTATTGACAGACTTCTCCTATTCAATGAACCTGATAAATTTAGAACCTGATAAATGCTGCAGTCTGGAACAACCTTGATGCCATATATTAGCATTATTGCTGTGCCATGTGAGTAAACCAGG